>NC_031769.1:100879424-101059759 GCF_001522545.3 Parus major
GCATCAGCACTTTTACAGAAACTCCATGTGAAAATCCAATAGAAAGATACACATAACATCTTCTATTTGCCACAGAAAGAAGGTGGAAGTGACTTGCTGGAGTGGTTGAAATAACTTCTCAAACCCCTTCCTGAGATTTGCTCGAATGGTAAAGGAATAGAAAAATCTGCAAGCAAGACATTTAGTGACTCCTTCCTGTTGGCACTTCTGGTACAGAACTTCCTTTTCCTACTGTTCCATGCTGTTGCTGTGGGAGTTTACAAGGTTTAAGGCTTTTTAATCATCTCTCCATAGCTCTCCAGAGAGCTCCTTCCTCTACCAAGTGGAAGCTCCAAGGATACAGGTTCTGAACTGGCTTACCAGTCCTGTGTGCACCAGTAAAATGACAACTTTAGGGAAACCTTAATTCTGGGCACTGAACCTTGTTTCCAAGTAGGAGAGAACTGGCAAAACTCATTTGGAATTTTGAGATTAATGATTTATGTGTAAAGGAAGAGGAATAAAATATAGTGTAAGTAAGCTGGAAGTAGAGCAAAGCACTGTGGTAACCTCTCAAGTTATCTGAAGGTCATAAACTCTGAGCAGTTGTGACATACAGGAGTGGTTCAAATACTGGCAGAGGTCACCTAGAGATGTACTCAAACTCAGCTGTACAAGGCCTTGAGCAATCTGCTATCACTTGATCTTCTGTGAGCAGAAGGTTGGACTAAATGAGCTTTGGAAGTCCCTTGCAACCAACAAAATCCTGTGACTTGAAAAATTATGATGATTATTTGGTTCAGTATACTCTTGTTTTATACTCAGACTTACATACTTCACTGAATGTGTACTCTACACTAAAAAGGTATAATTTTTTTCAAGGTATTCTCTCAGACACTGACACTGGTTTTTAATAGGTCCTGAAATAACATGAAATTCAAGAGGGACAGGAACTAGACATTTTAGATAAAACACAAAAACATCCCAGACAACAATAAGCTCTTTAGTGTTGTCATCCTACAATTGGACTGAATTAAATTTAGAGCATGACAGCACAATTAATTCTAATTAAACATTTTTCTGTTAGCTATGCTTTGCTGAATAAGCTGCATTAGTAACTGCATATTCCTAAATTGTTTAATTTATTCCCTCATATATTTTGATTAGAAATTAGTACTACATAAAACCAATACAGCATGCATTAAATAATTTAATAGGCTTAAATGACAGACTTCAAGTATTTATTATAAAAGAAGCTCATCATTGCTGAAGTTTTTACTAGAAATATTTCCATCATGTTTTAAGGAAATCTATCATTGATCTGGAAGAAAATATAAATCCATTTGTGTTTAGATTTCAGATGATTAAAATGGAAGGAGGACAGATTTGTTACATAAAGCAGTGCCAAGTCATTTGACGAGTTTCCTTTGGACTGTATGCATTTGAAAGAACCAAAACCAAGGTCAAAAAACTAAGGTACACTTGTAAGGGGCTATATATCAGCACAGAGTATTCTGGAAAGGTGAAACTGATTCCTGGTGCATGACCAATTCAACAAGGAAGTCACATTTTGGTATTGTAGCTAACAGAGCTTCAGTAAACTCTCTACATGTTTACACAAAACAATATCAGAGAAGACTTGAGAGGATAGTATAACAATTTTCATAAAATATTACTAGAACATTGCAGAGATACATTGCCCAATTCTGCTGCCTCTGCCTCAAAAAAAGACATCAGCTAATTACATAATTTATTATTTATTATTTATTATTCATCAAAATAGAATGAGTTTTAAAAAAATATCTGAAAACCCCATATGAGTGGAAAATTAATAAAAGGAAGAGAATAACTATGTATTTCAATGTCTGTATAAGGAATATAGTGTCTGAAGTAGCAACAGTGTCCAGTGGTTAGAAAGCCAAAGACGGAGAAACTGAAACTGCCAATCAAGAGGAAATATTTAGTGCAGAGCACATCACCCAGTAGAGGAGCTTCCATAAGGATAAGATGACAATCACCTGAAGATTCTTCAAACTGATACTGGAACTTTAGAGAGGGAGAACACAGTTCAAGCAGAAGTTACAAGTTTAATGCTGAAATGATTAAACTATCGTGGGATGTTATAGGTTATGTGAAAGATCACTCTAATAATGAAGTTTCATAAAAATTGGTGAGGCTGGTATAAAATCTTTACAAATTTTAATGGAAGTAGAACATGCACGTATACAGAAAATGTATGCTATCAGGTCATGCACCATGTATATGTAAACACAAAAACTCACCATCTTCATCCGTTTGCACGACAAGCTCTTGGCTTTCTTTCCGTCCTTCGGGATTCATCAATACTAATTTGATGCTGACATTTGTGTAGGGTGATAGGTTGGTAATTGTGTGCTGGGGATGTGAACTCTCTGTATCCCAGCTGACTTCCTCTCTCACTTGCTCCTGTCCTCCAGCCTGGTAGCGGTAATGGACTGTGAGGTTGTAGCGATGGCAACGTGTCACATTATACCCAAATGGCTCCCAGCAAATAGTGATCTGCCTAGATTTGATCTCCACAACCTCCAGTCTTCGTGGCCCACGCATCGGATCTGCAAAATTACCAGCATAATTCTGGTGTGATTACTTCTTCGTATTTTAATAGTCACGTGAGAAGGAAGTTGTACAGTTCTACAAGTAGGACAGATAAGCAGAAACAGAAATCCACTGCTTCATAGAATGGTTTTATAAATATATATATATAATAATATATAGTACTTTATATATATATATATAATATTATATAGAATAATAGAATATTATGTATAGAATAATAGAATATTATGTATAGTATAATAGAAGCATAGTCTCTGAAAAAACAGGAAAAAACAGAGAAAAGAGTGAGCAGTGTCTTCCGAAAAATGAAGAGGAAACAAAACACTGAAAAGTTCTTATGATTCAACTTAAATTGCATGATACATATGAGATGACACTTTTTTACCTATGTGTTGCTTGCAAAAAGTAAGCATGACTGATTTCTTTTGCACAAGTTATTTGTATTAACACTTTCAGAGCAAAAACCTGAACAAAACAATTGTCTAAAAAGAAAATGTCGTTTCAGAGTAAACTTGCAAATACATGTTGATTTTCTTGCAGGACTGTTTATACAAAGGCTAGATAGCTCTTCAGCTACTTCTTATTTATTTGTTTTTAACTTAGGCTGAATGCAATTTCTCAGTCTATTTGTCCAGGACATTACGTTGATATCCCAATTTCTTTAGAACAAGATCATAGGGTTTTTTCCCACAAAAACATTAGCTGTTAATAGTGCAAATACCTCAGAGTGTTATAGTGGTTTAGCAAAGATACAAAACAAACAAGATATTCTCCTGCATCTGTGCTTTTCTAGAGATCTCCCAGTTGAAAATGAGCCATCAGTAAAAACTACCAAAATCTATACACAAGCACCAAAGATTGTGTTAGATAAACTTAAATTTTTCTCAGTCCTACTGGTCACAGCAACTGAGACGGAAAAGTGAATTAAAATTTCCACCATA
Source organism: Parus major (assembly GCF_001522545.3). NCBI lineage: Eukaryota > Metazoa > Chordata > Aves > Passeriformes > Paridae > Parus > Parus major. Next base: position 100,882,940 of record NC_031769.1, read on the forward strand.
TTACAGCAGAAACACTGAGCTGACACCCCCCACGTTTTCAAAACACTGTCATTAATGGAGCTATTATACATATTTAGCAATAATCTGGGTTTTTTTCATATTTCAGTCCTCAAAAAGATTAAAGACAATGTCAGGTTTTATCCACTGCTTCACTAGTTAAACACTTAGAAGACTTTTAATGAGTTAGAACACTCTTATACGTAAACAAATTAATATGCATCTTCCTCCTTTTATGTTTATTAATCAACATGTCTTCACTAGGAATGTTCTAAACAATTTACACAGGATTTCATCTTTTTACTTTTTAACATAATCCCTGCATGCTTGAAATATTTGTTCAAAGATGTTATTCATCTTAACTCCTTGAAGAAAAGGTGTTAAAAAATTGCTTGTTCTAACATCTACAAAGAAGGATATTTTTTCCCCTTTTAAATCATTCAGCTGCTTTTTAAATTTCTTTAAATTAATTTTCACTGTCAAACAATGTTGATAACCAGTATAGAATATTTGGCAATTGGTGAAAAAATGGAAAAACAAACCAAATTCTAATCCTGGTCTCCTTTCTAGTGACTTGACTGAGAGGTAAAAATGTCTCCACTAAGCATAAATTGATGTTGAGCCATTTATCTGCTTCCACATTCAGGCATCCCAGCTAAGAATTCTGGCATCTGGGAGCTTTGCCACATTTCTCTTGCTACCACAATTAAAATTTATATGAAGCAAACCTCAAGGACTGGCATATGGACTCAGTAATTTCTTAAACATTTACTTCTGTGTAGTTCAGACATAAACTTAATGGAAAATGAGTTTTCCTGTTTTGTTTTTTTTATTTAATTTCAGCTTCTAAGAATTTTTTGTTTTAGGTGAGATGATGAATAGCAAAGGACACTTGAGAGGTATTGTGTAACTGTAATTGTATCTGAATGGGCTAAACAGAAATAAAAAACCAACAAAATTGAGGTGACCCTGACATACAACATTAAACAATTGAACAAAGCTCCTGGCTGCAAGAATACGGAACAGCCTGCTTAGCTCCACAGTGGGCATATCAGAACATTCACAGGGGAGCTGAGAAATCATTTTGTTAGAGACGTAAACCTAATTCATAGCATTTTAAAAGAGAAATTGAGTGGCTGTACAAAATATATGGATCAAAACCTATCCAAGATTTCTGCCCAGGACAAAGGTATTCTTATGTCAATTTACCTTAATAAAAAGTACAAGTTAGCCCTCTAGTTAAATCTAAGAGAATGACAGCTACATTTTCACCTCCAACAAAAGAGACAAAGGAAAAAGGAGTTTAGATTGTAAAAGATAGAGACTGTACAGCTTACCCTTGATATTCACAGGACAAAGCTCATCAGACAAGGGCAATACCCTGGTTGCTTTGGCTCCTGACTTGATTCTTTAACCCACAGCATCAGATAGGTAGACAGCTTGTATCCATTTTTCCTACCATTCATTCAGAGATTATGCAACTAACGTTGCCCCAGTGAACCCTGTCGTTAATGACTGTTTTAATGGCGCTATTTTTAACCAGGAAAAAAAAAAAAAAGGCTAAGGTAACAACAGAATTTTGGATTAAAAAAAGCCACGTGGCTCAAAACAGCCCTGAAAAATAGTAGTTAGTGCAACAAAAGATAGAAAATGAAGATTCAATTTGATCAATTTAGCAACTAAACTGAACTTCTCTGGAGAGGTATCACTGTATACGACAGAGGAAATATTTTGCAGAATGGAATCACAGAATCGTGAAGATTAGACGAGATCTTCAACATCATCAAGTCCACCTGTCAACACAGCACTGTCACTGTAACCCCTAAACCACTAAACCATATCACCCAGTGCCAGATCCTGATGCCTCTAAGCACCTCTAGGGACTGTCACCCCCAACACCTCCCTAGGCAACCTAATGACTGACCAGCCTGTGAAAAAAAATTTCTAATTATCTATCTATCTATCATCTATCTATCTATCTATCTATCTATCTATCTATCTATCTATCTATCTATCTATCTATCTCTAATGTAATATGGTTCTGAGAGCACAGCACATCACTTCCAATACACTGGAAGGTATATGCTCTTCATCAGGCAGGATGCAGGATACTTGGGGAATGGTATCTGTTAAGCAGCACTAAAAGAATGACAGCTAATGACCGTGACTTAAAAGGTAAAGCTGAATTAATTGCTACAGCATGATGCCTTCAGTTAGTTGATTTTATTTTCTTCAGAATTTATCACTTTCCCATGGAGAGTTCCCAACTTTAAGTGAAGTAGGCATCCTTCAGAGACCCCGTTATTGTGCTCATGAGACTTGCACTAACTATCCCTGTGAAGTGGAAGGCTGTCATCCCAGCAATGGTTTGTTGTTGTTATCTTGCACCAGGTAAGGTGAGTGATAGCTACACAGAGAAGTGTCATTTCACAGTTTTGATCACAGCTGAAATCACACCTTCTAGAGCAGAAGAATAAGGAGTTCAACACACCACACTGACTGTATTATATACAACATATGCAGTTCATAGCACGAGCACCATTTGCTGAGCATTTGCCTCCTCCTTGCTCAGTAAATGCCCACCTGCAGGAGTTACACAGCCAGATCTCTCCACCCACTGCAGATTTCTAAGTGAACCGAGCCTCTGTTGCTCCTCAGTACTCCAGCTATTTTCTTACACCTTACTGGTACAAATCATGAGGCAAATGGGGAAAATGAGGCTGCCCAACTCATAAGAGAAAAGGTTTTCCTCCCAAAGGAACACACTGTCTGTCAAGCCCTGAAGCTCAGCCAGGTAGTTCTTTACCCATTCCCCTGCTGGTGCCTGCAGCATTTTTCATACTGCTCTTCTGCCAGGTTCAGCAGGGAATCAGGCAGTGAATTCTGACAGTTGCAGCTCTGACCTGAGGGACCAACAAGCCTGGTTCTAGCCCTTGGCAATTTAGCATCCCATTTAATCGGTGATCTTGGCTCCTTTTCTCCTTCACTCTGTTTTCCTGAGAATATGGAGCACAGACTGACAGACAGGATCAATTTCCATTGCAGCTGCAATTCACAGCTCATTTCTCTGGAACTTCACTCTACCTTTTACCACAAGTACAATGCTTTTTCAGAAACTCAATTTCAGAATCACAGAGACATTTAGGTGTATTTTTAGCATCCCATCATTGATCATCAAAACTTGGGCTTAGGATGAAAACTCAAGACTGGAAGTTTTGTCTTTTCATCACAGCCTGCACAGACCTGCTGAGATAAGAAGAAGAAAGGAATGGCATGGTGATTTTTTGCCACTCCATGGTACTCTGGTAGCTACAGACATCTGGTATGTGTTAGATACAATTTGAAAGGCACCTAACAATAGGAATTAAGACTTTATTTCTTGTCTAGGCAAACTATTAGTGGAGTTTAGCTATGCAACAACTCTCAGGACTGAAATTTCAGACCAGACTATTGTCCTTCCACAGAAAGTTAGGGATGGGTAGAATAGAATAATATACAAATTTAAGATGAAAAGTGAATCATTTGAGATTTAAGTTATCCACTATATAGCTTTTTATAACACAATAGTTAATTAATAATTAAATGTAAAGACTGCTTTACAGATTGCCTAAGCAGTCATGTTCAAATCACTTAACATCTTTTCACATCAATTCCCTCTGAGTAAAGTGAGAGCCACAGTATTCCAGCACCACTATCTGAGGGTGTCACATAGAATTTCATGAACACCTGCAAGGAGCTTGCACGTTACAGTGATGGAGACCACCTACAGGGGAAGAGAAAACGTGGCTTGTGAGCCAGCTGCTATCAAAGTAACAACATTTGGTTTGCTTCTAGAAAACAAATCTCTACATTTGTATACATCTACAGTCAACACCGAACAAGAATATAGATAAAATAATTTACTTGTTTGGCTTGTCCTCAATTGATTTGAAATCTAATCTGCACATGACTGCTAACAATTCAAGGTTGTTTGCAAACTTGGTAAGACAGTTTTGTAAACGATCACATTCAACTGTGATGGTGTGATTTTTACACTGCAATTATTCTTCATCTGAGTTCTTCAACAACAGATTGAAGTTCAAAAAGAGCTCTTTGCTCCAAATGCCACATGATTTATCTGGTCTGATAACAGATCAGGGTTTTTTGAATTCCAGTTTGCCAAAAACTGTGGAATGCAGTTGAGGAAAGAAACAATGAGCAAGATTTTGGGTGGTGCAATTTCAGAGTTTTTTAACACATTTTTATTTAAGTCAGATTTGTTAATACAAAGAACTCCTTTGTAGTTAGGATTAGAGGAAGAAAAGGAACACTTTACCACATGATTTTTCATACTGTCCATTATTTGGGTTATAAAAGAAAGTATTCAAACAAGGAGAGGGCAAACAAAGAAACAAAGGGACAAGTGACTCATGAACAGAATCAAAATCCTAATATGATGATGGTGGTGTGATTGTACTGCTTAGTCCCACTATTTTAAAAGGAAAACAAAGACTAAGCTGCCAGTGTGCACAAAACTGTTGAAGATCCAGAAACAACCTTTGAGTTAAGAGCAGCACATTAGAGGTTGGTCATTTTATTCATCTCAGTGCACAGCATGTTCAGGAAACAACCAAAAATGTTAAAAACCAGCAAAGAATAATTACAAATCTGTGAAACAGTGGTGTCATATAAAATATCTCAATTCCTCTCATGGAGCAGCCATGGAAATTGATAGCAACAGTTACTAAGGTTATTCAGGTAAATGCGAAAGACCACAGAAGATATCAGCATCTCCTGGAAAGATTACAAATGCTTGTATTTAAAATTCTTACCAATATTTCATATTACTAACTAATAACATTTCAAAAAGAATATGTTTCTACTGAAAAACCAGATGCCTCCCACAGAAAAGCAGCACTTCTATCAGACTTCTAAATGTACTCCCTGACACTTTAAAAAATGTTGTGATGCAAGACCTGCAGAGTTTCAGCGCTAATGAAAGAAATAACAATGAGATAGCAAAACTGAAATGGTAGTCACCTGCAAGGCCACAGAGGAAGGAATAATCAGGTTTTCATATATATAAAATATAGGCTGAAAACTAGACAATAAATGCTTATGCCAATTCTGGGCAAAATGGTTTCTTTTTAATAGTATTTTTTTAAAAAATATTTTCTCCTTTTTGATTGTATTCTTTCAATTATATTAATTTGTCTCTTCCACAGTCACAATGCCAGTGAAAGAAGAACAGAAGGATGTACATACTCTAAAATCAGCATAGTAGCTTTGAGCAATAGCCTGTGGGGATCTTTCTACACCCTCGTTACTGCGGACTTAAGGGCATTGAGAAGCAAGAATAACCACACAATTCCCTCAGAACCTTTACTGTCATGATCAGAATCCACAGCATCACAATGGACAGAGAGGTGCCAACAGGACTAGACTGAAGTAAAAAAAAAAAAATTAAAAAAATCTCAGTGCACCCACTACCACAGATAGTTTTCTTTCTCTGGACTAAACCACTTCCCATCATCTGAGAACTGGAAGAATCACATTTAGAGCATGTGCTTCTTCTCAGCCTCTATTTACTGGTCAAGATGCCAACAGTCTACCAGGTGAAAGAGGAAAGCCAGCATTTCCCAAAGCACCTCCAAAACTGCCATGAAGATTATACTTAATCTTTTGCCAGAAGATTACAGCTAATGCCATTTTTCTTCAGTGTGGAACCAGATGCAAGACCATGCTTCCACTGATTACTTTCTAGTAATTGAATGATTTAAATATTGTGTAGGCCAACCTTATGTATCTCTATCATGTATGACAAAAGCATGCTCTCCTAGTACATATCCAAAGAAAGTGAAACTCTGAAGAAATTGAACTACCTGGTCAAGGTTGAAGTTCATCAGTAAAAGCCACAGAATCCCAGTACTCAGCCTCATTTCTAACCCATTAAAATACAGCACTGAAATTTGCTTTTTTTCTCTGTACTTTGTGGCCAAAAGAGGTTAGTCCCAAAATGTGGGAGCTCAGAAAATAATAAAATACTCACAGCTCACAGCAACAAAACGAATAGGCCAAATTCTTATAATAAGCCTGCTTGAATCCTCACTCACTTCACAAATCCAAATGTGAGATATAGTAGACATCTACTTTTTCCAGGAAGGATCCTGAATACTAGTATCACATCATCACTAGGATCTTTTTTTCTGTGGTATTTCTAGATGAGACACAAGCTAAGATATAGGAATTACTGGGAGAGAATCATAATACTTAGCCAACTATAGATGATTCATGGAGAGCAAATTCTAGTAAGCATCCAAGGCGTCAGCTCACTGCTTATAAAAATTAAGTGTAGCTGTTGCTTGAAACCAGATCAGGCATTTGATCTAAGCTTTTAGGAATATATTACTACAAGCACTTGACACAGAAACATGAATGAGTAATAAAATCATGCATGAGAAGTTTCCTTAACTTTTTACCTCTTCTCCAATTCATGGCTACACATATTCCATGAGGCCTATGTCTTCAGGCTGACATTCACATTTGCAAAATATATTGGTCTAATCATCAATAATACCCTTTTAATCATCCATTACATCCTTTTAAAGGTAATAACATTTTTAGGTGTTGGTTTCTGTACAGTATTTTCTTTCATGAGAGGATTGATATGAATGTTTCACTTCACAGTAAAATTTAAATCTGAACCCATGTAAATTGAATCCCATATTTCTTTATGTTGTCATTTTACAGGTATACTCTGAATGGTAAATCTTTTAAATTCTAATACATTTAAATAAGGTATGAAAGAAAAACATAATTTGATATATTTTTGTCAAATTACCTACATTACATGATTACTCCTCCACAATCAAAATCAGATTTTAAGTATGAATGATACAAACAAGATTACATTCCAAATCTGCAACACAGATTTTTGTTGCTTGTTTAAAATGACATACCTAGCTATTCAGTAATCACTTTATAATAACCCCTTTCATTTCTAAATCTTCTTAGCCATCAGCCACTAGTGAGGAAAATGCTGGCAGTGGTTTCTACAACTACACATTAGTTCTACATTTCATGACAAGCTAATTCTACAGAGTTTGAAAGACAGGCAAGCACGTGTTCTTAAGGTATTCCTTCTTTTGCATGAAGAAAGCACAAATCTAACAGAAATGAAAAATAAAGAGTTCAGACATATACTTTCCACTTCACACATATGGCAGTAACAATTTATCCCAACTTCACCCCAGGAACTGCCATGAACATGTAAATCAAGAAGAATTAAAAGGTGGTGACAAAAAACTCTCAGAAGAATTACCATGGCAAGATGGCAAATAGAGTGCCTATTTCTGGTAGAAGCTACATTTGTTGGCTCTACCTTTGATAGATGCTGGATCAGAATAATCTTTGAGGAAAACTGAAGTCAAATAAGCCATGGTGCATATACTGTCCTTCTTGACTGGATCTATCATAGGCATTTAAATTTAACCCTTTGACTGAGTTACCACATGACTTCTTTACAGTGTCATTATTGTCCTTTTCTACCACTTCTCCATGGTTTCTTAACACAACACATCATCATCTGCTGAGCTGACACAGACATGTGTCAGATGTAGGCAGACATGCACCTCCACAGCTGTGGCACCCTTCAGAAGCTGGCACAGACATTCAGGCCAATTTATACAGAATGCAGATCAGATGCTGTTCATATGTGAGAAGATGCAGGCAACACAAAAGGAACTGAAGGTCTGAGGAATTACTTTTGTGGCCACCTGACATACCTCCTCCACACATTTATCAGAACACAGAACTGCATTCAGTTAATGTAAAACCATCTGGTTTCATGGGTCAATACATAAACTTTCAGATATACTAAGGAATGGTGCAGGTGGGTGGCTCATAATTAAACATATTCATGAGAACAACAAGACACAATTTGACCACACACTACAAAGATGGGTAATTACATTAATGTAATACACACTCTTCTATTCACTGCTCAAAAAATGGGGATGCAGGAGAACATTAAAAACATTTAGAAGTTCTAGTGTGAGGGAATAATCCATTTTCCTAGTCCATTTTCCAAGAAATGTCTGGATTACACCTAGGGCATTGTAAGATGGTAAACCATTCTCTCCATATGCCAATAAAGTACATGTATTTTTTACAGTGCCTCCATCACCTTCTAATTGTGACTAGTACTAATGGCAAAACATACACTGTTGCTCTAATGTGTGACAGACTAGCGTGCTCAAACTCCTCACATTTTATGGTACAGCTGCCTGAGTTACCCCTAAAGCCAACCAGAGAAAAGATAAACCATTGTGTAAATTAGTGAAGGTTTCAGCTGTTCAATACCTGCCCTGCAAGTAGAAGCCCAGAGACTGTTTATTATGTTGCACAAAAGAATAAATGGGCAATGCTGTTTCACAAATCAGCCAGAATAAGATGTAGCCGTGTGTTCTGGTTATCACTGTGGGCTATCACCACTGACAAATCACATCATTTCAGAGCTGTTGCGTACAGAGGTGGTAGCTAAATTGGGGATTGAAAACAGAACCTAGATTGAACCTAGATGACAGGACAACATGGTCATATAAATCTACGTAGAAGAAAAAAATGCCACCAATCAATGTTACTCATCTAAAATGTGTATTTACCATTCTTTCTAATCTGACATGTGCAATCAACCTTAACCAAATGATGTACAGTGAGATCAGTTCTGACAAATAACTCTCAAATGCATAAACCTGATAAATGAATCAGATTCTCTGCAACAACTGGCAAAAAAACTTTGAGCTTACATGCATGTCAAAGGGGAACAGAATATTCTGTCTTCCTACTACAGTATTATGTGCTAACTACCATAAACATGTAAGTACTGTATAGTTGATAAGATCATCTGTTTAATTTGTGACAAGACTCACTTCCCAAAAGAATCTCCTATGTATTTGCCACCCAGACTGGATACATGTCCTCATGTTAGATCTGTCCTCAGGACTTTTACAGGAGCTTCATCCAAACCTGAGTAGTTACTAGCTACTAAGTAATTTAAGATGTTTTTTCATCCACAATCTCAAATGTCATCTTTGTCTCTGATACTAAATTTTGCCACTAACTGAAACACCTGACTTCAGTATCAGTTGCAGTATTCAACTATAAACAGTATTTTGTAAATTAAAAGTTTTTGGAAAGTACCTACTTTAAGATGATACACTCTTTATTTATTGGTTGAATATATTCAAACTTTTTTTCCTGCTATATCTAGAAAATACTTCAAGAAATCACACACATTGCTCTCTCTCTCTGGCAGATGTTTTTGAATTTTCCTGGAACAGATCAAGAAGCTATTTACAACCAGTCTTTGCTATGCCACTCCCCATAAAAAGCAAACATGTTTGCTGATGAAGGGAATTTATATTGTTATATTGAAGCATGAAACACAGAAGAAACTAGCCCATCATTGTTTCTGATACATTTTAGTAATGAAATAAACTGCCAGCAGAGGAGAAAGGAGAACATCTGGGAAAAGGGGGTGTACTGGATGGTAAACTGGTTCAAATTAATTCTTGTTAAGACTGAACAGTCCTAAGATTCCCATAAAAACGTATATGCCTGGGAATTTGGTATCTGCCTCAATACAGAAATATATGGTTACTGACAAAAAGAATACGGATAAACAAACACAAGCATGGGATAAAGAAGAAAATAGGAAGAAAAATATGCTTTTGTGCAATGTGTATCACACATTAGTCAATCCTGTGTTGTTTATTTCCTTTAAACCATGCTTTATTTCCACACATGAGATCTTGAGCCTGTTTTGTTTATTTCCTTTCTCTAGTCCTACTAAAGATTAAACATTTATCAGGACTACATTTCCCTCTGTTGCCTCCAGCACCCCTTGCTTTAAACACTACACGTCACTTTGCATTGACTATGTCCTTTTGCTTCTTTCCCTTCCTCTAAACTTGGTCCTGTCAAATGGATTAAAGAACCTGTGCATTTATGCCAGAACCATAACTGACATGGAAGAGCACAAAGCAGCCATCAAATATTCAGGAAGCAGAGGTTATGGGAGGTTGCTAAAGTACCTGTGAACGTGAGCAAAGGAGAGGGCCCAGGACTACATTACAGTTTCACTGGTCCAAGACAGGCCGTTGCCCTTCTGTTGAGACAGAACCAAATGGCTCTGCAAATCACTCAGGAGCACTGGATCACAGTTTTACCACACAACTCAAGAAAAACACAGTAAAAGTGCACCAGACACAAGATGGTGTGACAAATTACAGAACTGCATATGACAGCAATTAAATAAATCTGAAAACTATCTAATTCTATCATCAATGACTTGGGATTCAAAGTCCATTAAGCATTGTTTTTTTCCAATTGAACTGAACTAATGGAAAATAATTCTTATGCTGAAAAAGGTCATACACCAAGTAATAAAAAGCAAGTACTGTACAGTCACTATTTGCAAGTTATTCTAATTTGAATTTATAAATTTATGACATCTGTTATAAATCATGCAGTTTTCTTCTAAACATAGAAATTTCTCATTGCCAGCATTTCCCAGTCTTTATCACAATTATCAAACTGAAAAATTCAGGATAATATGTTACAGTTTGTGAACTGCTCAGAATTTGCAAAGTTTTAATCTTTCAGTGTGCTTTTCCTATCGTAACTGGAAAAAGAGTAAAGAAGAAGCAAAAAATCATAAAATCCAAACATATAAAAAGCAACAAACACCTACAACAGCTTAAAATCAGCAGTTCCTGGAGTTCTAGGCCAGTGAATAGCCACAGACATGTCCTCATTTAAAAATGAAAATAAAGTTTTAAAGCAGTTTAATTTTAGAAAATAGGAAATATTCAGAAAGATATAAACCATACATTTTAAGTATCAGAATTTGCATTTGCATGATAGAAAATATAAGCTCTTATTGTAACTCATAATTGAACCAAATGAGAAGGCAACAATAGAAGAGCTGCTGCTTTTGAATCTGCAGAATGGTGTAGGGTTCGTCTACTATAATCTTGAATTATGATGATGCTTATTTTTTTGTCAGGAATCTATATGCAAATAGAAATGGTTTGCTGGATTTAGTATATATATCTCCACAGAAAATCTAGAAATATTCGTATAATGTAAAACCAACTTAAACCAGAAATTTCTTCACAACTGAGCATCTGGTTTATGTTTATTTAAGCCTGCCAGTAGAATAGCACTGCATTTTAAACTGTTTCTGTAGGAATAAATAATTTCATTGACTTTCAATACAGATTATAAATTTCAGGATCCATTTCCAATAGGTAATCTACAAAAAGAGAAAGCAGCCATTAATAAGGTATTATAAATATTAACTGATCTTGCTGTACCAGATCATAGAAACACAGAGTTGGAAGGGACCCACAAAGATCATCTAGTCCAATTCCTGGCCCAGCAGGCAACATGCCAAGAGTCACACTGTGTGCCTGTGAGCATTGTCTAAATGCTTCTTGAACTCTGCCAGGCTGGTGCTGCGACCACTTCCCTGGGGAGCCTGTTCCAGTGCCCAAATACCTTTCAGTGAAGAACTTTTTCCTGATATCCAACCTAAACCTCCCCTGACACAACTGCAGGCCGTTCCCTTGGTCAGCACAGAGCAGAGATCAGTGCCTGCCCCTGCTCTTCCCCTCACGAGGAAGTTGCACCTGCAATGAGATCTCCCCTCAGTCACCTCTTTCTCCAGGCCAAACAGACCAATAGACTCCAGATGTTCTCCTTATGGCTTCCCCTTCAGGCCCTTCCCCATCCTTGTGACCCTCCTTTGGACACTCCATAACAGCTCAGTATCTTTCTTACACTGTGGTGCCCAAAACGGCACACAGCACTCGAGGTCACACGGCACCCGTGCAGAGTAGATGCAAACACTCCTGTGAAGTTTTCCTGACTGGATCTCCAAGGTAAACCACACAGACAAAATGGGAAAAAAAATCCACAGAAAGACAAAACAACAGAGACTTCAAGTCCACAAAAGCTTGTTTGCCGTATCCAATCCGTTGGCTGAAGTCTGTGTGGATCAGTATTATCCACAGCAATAACTTTCAGTGGAAAGATACCTGTACTGGAGAACTTGAAACCTCAGCTCAATTTCTGACTTAGGTACTTGTCACTGTAAGATCACAGAAATCCCATTCAATACCACCGACCTGAATAACTAAATCCTCTGTTTGCAAAGTACTTCAATATTTATAGAATCATAAAATAGAATCATAGAAATGTTAAGTTTGGAAAAGATCTTTAAGTCTGAGTCCAACATTAACCAGAGCACTGCCAAGCCCACCACTAAACATCATTCCCAAATGTCACATCAACGTGTCATCTAAATACCTCTGGGGATGGTAACTCCAGCTGGCCCCAGCCAATACACTGCAGGACAAGGCTCTGAGGATGGGTAATCTCACTGTTTCCATTTGTCTGTTTCTCAAGACTCGAGTCTATTTCAAATCACAAAAAAACATATTCATTCTTCCCAAATTGAGTCTTTTTTGTGTCTGATGGTGATTGGCAAGAGATCTGCTTCTCTTTACCTTGATCCATGACCTTTCCCATCCTATTTTTTCCCTTGTCCTGATGAAGAGGGGCATTGAGAGAGCGATGTGTCGGGCCGCCAGAGCCAGCCAAGGTCAGCCCACCACAGATTAGTTTGGCAGAATTCATTGTGTATTTTCAGTTGCATTCAGGTACAGTGAGTGTTCCCTGGATGAAGAACACAGTATCAAGGCCTCCACAGATAGCAGCCTAAAATAAACAAGAAATTTCGCAAGAAATTTCGCACCATAGAATTTCTTCTGTGTTTAATTTTTGATGAATTCACACTGCATTAAGTATTGGAGCAGAAAGCAATCGTTTCAAAGTATATCAGCACTAGCAGCAAGTAACCATGGTAATTAAAACAATATTATTTTTTAAAATTACAAAAGACTACTCAAGACATATGAAAAGGAACGACCCAAGAAAGAATATCTTTCTTCCGATAACTACAGCTCGTTAAGTCTGGAAAATTATTAAGACACAGACATTTTTTACTCTTGCTAAACAATTAGTTAGATATGCCACAGAGTAATGATTTTAATTAAGAATTAAATTAAACAGGAGTTTCCATGGACAGAACTTACAAGAAGCCTTAAAGCAAATTACTGTTAGATGTCTGAGAATATTCTGACTAGCACTTCTCCTTCCTTTTGTTTAATTGAAGATTTCACTACCTTAATTCATATTTACAAGTATTCTAATACAAGAGTGGTTCCTAACTGGGAAAATACCACACCATCTAAACAATAAAAAATTCATTATTTTACTAGTTAAAGCAGAGGGTGCTCACATGACAGCTCGGAAGTATGTAAATTCACTTCAGCCCTTTCACTGAACTGAACTGAATATCTAATACTATCATAAAGAATACAGGTGAACAGGGGTTGGAGGGACTGGTCCCTCATACTGCAGTCTTTGCTTATGACAGAAGAAAAAACTCAGCAGGCAACAGCAAGGAACCACTTCAGTGCTAATTTTTATAATAATGTTTAGCATGGTACAAAAGCATTCTTGATTTGACTCACTGATCTGAAACTTCCAACACTGGCTTCTGCCAATAACAAAAAAGATTAATTTTTGGAAGTGTCACAGTTGTTCAATATGGCAAGACTATCCCTGGAGAAAATCTGGTTTCAATTACGAGCCAAAATAAGAAAAATGTTTCTGTAAGCCCAAGTGTAGTTTTCTCTCTGAATTCACGAGTGAATTCAGCCACTGCACAGCCATGATATGTGGCTGTCATAGCAAAACTTCTGAAGCCCAATGCACTGAAGAAAGATCTGCGACTTCAGAAGAAATGTATCCTCTGCCCTTTCCAGCATGCTGCAGAACAGCAATTCCCCACAGGATCATATGGGGCACAGGATCCCTGTGTGCGGGATCCCACCTACAGCAAGGAGACACAAAAAGCTCCCAGGCATGCCTGAGGCCCATTAGGGAAAAAAAGTTAGCAAAGGCCTTAAGTTTTGCCTTAGTTGAACAGGAGCATGGGTGACATACTCCTGGTAGGTGAAAAGAGTTAACACAGACAGGTCTCACACGTTCTCAAGTTTCCCATCAAATACTGAATTGTCACCAAAAGTCAAAATACAACACTTCCACTAACACCAAGAGATTGGAACACTTAAGTTTAACCTCTTATCAATATTCAGGATGATATCCTATCATCCTTCTCACTTAGGGTTCTGTTTGAGCATGCAAATGCCCTGGGAGAAATGTTCACCATATAGCACTATCATGTATTCCTGTGCATACACCCTATATTATGACATGAACTATGCTTTAGATGCATCCCAAGAGCTCCCATCCTGTCTCATCTTCTGAGTGACAGGTGTAGTAAAAGCTGCTGTCTGACATAAACAGGGAAACACACTTTTGATTTTCTTCATTTCTCTCCACTGCCCTTGGCAAAATGCAGCAGGAAGTGGAGATTGGAAGAGAGGCTTCAGCTATTTTCAGCTGCCTACAGGAAGCGTGGGGGGGCCCACCGCAGACAGACATATAATTGGATAATGAAGGACCTCAAAGATGATGGAAACCTTTGGTTATTCCTATAGCATGCAGAGGCATTTAGCGAACTCTTCGAGTTAACCAGACTCCCTGTTAAGAAGCAGAAGTGCCAAATCTCTCATCAGAAAGTCTCTTCTTGGTACTAGTTGACTGTTTAGCTTAGCAGATTCAGAGCTTATGAAAAAGCAGCTGAATAAAGACAAAGGTTGGTTATTTGAATCAGGCTTTGGCTCAGAATGTCACCTGTCACTGGAGGGAAGCACTGTACGTCAATGCTGTAGGTGAAAGACAAAACCAGGTAGTGTTTATACATGCTGTGCAATGCCACCTTACATATTTGTAAGAGGGCTTTAAAATCACAAACATAAAGCTTAAAATTTGAACCTATTATTATGGTGATTTTGCTTTCTAGCAGAGGGAAGTCTAAAGCATACATTTTAACAAGTTTATGCTAAATCACTTATTCAAATTTTCTTTAGATAAATTTGCAGTAACAAGATTAAAAACACATAGAAGAAGTTAGGTACAACTGGCAGTACAAACCCTAGGAGGCTTCTGGCAGCTTCATAAGCATTAATCATGGTCCATACAAAAGTAATCCCCATGAATTCACATAAAATAAGGCAATAATTCCATCTACAGTTTTCAAAGGCCTGAACAAATGACTCAAGATTCAGTCCTGTAGTTTATGATGTTGCTAGAATCTCCTGATAAAGGTGAAGCCTAATGTTTGTAACTACAGCCACATTATGTTTTTACAGTATGTTCAGCAGGTCATACGATTACCTACATGACTGCATGTTGTTGAAACAATTTTGCTCTAAGTGCAGCTGAAAAGCTACCTAAAATTAAAACAAGTAAACCCACTGGACTCAAAAGAATCTGCAACTCATTTCAATTTTTAAAAACAGAAATAGTTCTACATAATGATCAGGAAAACTACCTCTTAAGTCAAAAAAGAAACATAGGGACAACACAATGAATAAAGCAATGCCATGGAGACAAAAGAAATATGTGCAGGACAGCTGTTCTATATATATATATATATACACACTTTTTCTTTTTTTTTTTTTTTGCCTAAGGCACTGTCTAGAATATCCTGAAAGAAAATTCCTAATAGCTGATTTAAACTTTTTCCATTTATTTTAAGGAAGAATGAAGAAAAGCATCTGAAACATTCTGAAGGCAATCTACCAAAACCACTGACTAATAGAGAGCTCCCCCTGTAACACCCAGAAATCATTATAAAGAGAACTGTACATACAAATGCCACTATGAAAATGTAACAGGCAGAAAAATGCCTGACAGTACCACACACATCACTAAAAATGCTGAATTCCTTTATTTAATTGCAAGAATTAAAGAATTTTATTGTTTCTTGACAAAGCTGCAGAATTGCACAAACAATGTTGGTATCCATTTCAGCTCTCTTATGTTTATCTTGTATATGCCTCAAATATTACATTTTGGCTTAGATGTAGCTGTTTGTCTCACCAGGAGAGAAATTTAGCAGTTATCTGCAGATATCTTACTCCTGTGTAAATATATTTTTATATGCATTTAAGTCTGGCAGTCCATATGGCAACATGATTGCTGTTTCACTTCAAAATACATCCACATATCCAAAATTTATGTAAAGCCATGTCAGTACATTAATTTTTATCTTGAACCAAATTATTAAGCAATATCAGAAAAAAGGTGTATTTAAAAATTTAGTATCATTTGCTTTCTTGAAAATAGACAAAATAGTTCATAAATAGCTGGATTTTTAGTTTAAAGAGCAGTGGATCATTACAGAAGTTATGGAAAGAAAGCAGAGAAAATCACACGCTGCACAAAGATGCAAACTGGAGAAGAGCAAAGAGGGAGTAGTATCAGGACTTAGGTCAGAACAGCAAAAGCACGATTTCACAAAATACAGGATTCCTATTCTTGACTCCCATCAAGTTTATGGCTGTGATCTCATATAAGATGCTTATTAATAAGCATGTCTGGTAAAAAAAAGGTAGCTCTTTGCGTGACAGCTGGTCTACACAACTGTCCTAAGTCACTGCAGCCTGCAGATCACAGCCAGCCCTTGGCAGACCAGGCGCAACTGGCTGGAAAAGCTGCAATGGCAGGAGGAGACATCCCCAAGTGCTGGGGAGAGAGGGGCACCTTACACTGCTTTCAGGATGAGCATTCTGATGCTTACAGGAGAGCATTCTTGCTGTGTGCTGTGTGGAGCAGAACAGCAGCAAAAACAAGGCTGAATTTTAAGGAATGGAAGCTGCTGGCAACATTCCGGAGGAGACAAAGGTTTTCGATACAGAAGAACCATGAAAAATCAGAAGATAAAGGAAAGAAAAAAGAACTTTAATTACCACCTTTACTTAGCAATTATTCCAACCAGAAGTATGCGGACAGCACAATCTATATACTCATTATGATGTGAATGGTCATTGCATTTCACTTTGAGACTGTTTTTCTAGATAAAGTACTTTTTCAAAAATGTTGTGGAAATAGAAAATGTTACTTGTATAATGTGATATCTGAGGTGGAAGAAGAGCTGAAGCCCTTTGTATAAATCAAGCATTCATGGTTTGAGGCATAGGGCAAAGTAGAGCCAGTAATTTTTAAGGTTTCCTTTCCTTTTGTAGCTGACTCTACTTTCTAAAAAAGTAACTGCTTCACTTGTATCCAAAACAAAAACAACTTCATTAGATGGCAAATGGCTCACCTTGTGACCACAGGCTAACATTCCAATCTTGCATTATAGTAAAACACTGCCCACAGTAAAACACACTCTGTCATTTTTGGTCGTGCAGCCTGATACCTAAGGTATCCAGGGGCAGAATCGGCCGTGTGAGGGCAAATGAAATAAATCTCTCCTTTCAACAAAAGACAAATTACAATGTTACAAAGCTAAGCCAAGCATATTGCCCAGGGTATCTGCAAGGTGCTTGCAGACTGTCCACCAGCTAGTTGTAAAATAAGAAGATGGAGGACTAGAGGTTCTTGTGCTACACTGATACAGCAGACCTGAGGCAATCAAACCTCAAAAAAAAAAAAAAAAAGCAGTACATTTAAAACATTTTTCAATTAATTTAATTTTTTTGTTAAGCACATATTTTCACTTCATGTTTTCTCTTTACTCCACATGAGGGTTCTTTAATCTTTCCTACTAATATCTTGTGTGATTAAGCACAGTCAGCATCCACTGTCATTAATTATTTGATGACTACACAGATCTCACAAAATTAAAAGCTTCTATGTTTTTTGTGTTATATTTTGGATGTTTTTTAAAATCCCAAAAGTACATGAAGAAGGGTTTATGCCTTAAAATCTAGGCAGGTATAGCTTGTGATACAGAACAGCATTATATCTGGGCAACACTTTCATTCAAAATAATGCACAAGCATTTAATATGTAGCAACCAAAGGCTTGAGCATACAGTTTCTGGTTTATCCATGAATTTCTGTGTTTTCAGAAGTAATGCAATTTGGCTATGATACAATGCAACATTGGTTTATTTTTCAATAAAACTGTGAAGGCATTTTCTGTCTAATGAAAGCATTTACTAAAGTTCCCATCTCTAGGAATAATGAGAAGCCTGCACAGATCTACCTCCCCCTTGTTGAAGAAATAATGTTGGCAGGTGATTTAGTTTGTAAACACCATTGGGAGACATCTCTACCTGGGAAAACATTTTCTCCAGTTCTCACAAGCTTTGCTGACTTGCCTTCTTTGACAAGTTTGTGACTCCTAGCAAATGGATTCACAGTAGATTTGTTGCTAATGGTATTTCTTGTAAATGCTCCAATGTCACGTTTTGGTAACTCTGTCAGGACACCAACTGTAACCCAAGGATTTGGAATGCATGCAGCACAGGCCTCAAAAATCCATATGGCAACTGGGCTGTTGTGATTGTCAAGCAATGAGCCTGTCCTACCAGACTGATGACAAATTTAGTCTTACAATCTGTCATGACATTTTCCTGGAGTAATTCAACTTCTGTGAACAAGACAGCTTTCCTTGGTCATTTTCCTGCAAGGTAGAAGGTTGGCAAAGAGAAGCACATTTGTTCAGCTCTTAATATCCACTCTGAGATGAAATATCAGATCCACATTTATCCACTGGGCAAAAGATTTAATCTACGTGAATCATATGGCTTCCACATGTGATAAAAGACGGGACATTAACTTTACAGATCACCCTGCTGGAAAATGAAACAGCAATGAACAAAGAATGCTGAAGCCTAAGATTTCATGATGGAAGGTTCTCCAGGGAGTCTAAGATCCTAAGTGGAGTATCAAAAGGACATTATCACCACTTGCAGCTAATGCCATAAAGATACAATAATTGAATGCAGCATTCATTACCTATGCACACTCTTTGCTTTGAACGCATTTATCAGGAAAAGAGGATTTCTGGAATACACTGATTTCTTTCTAGAAGGCATGGAAATATGAGCGTATTCTCTCTTTTCAGTCCATTGTAGAGCTTACCCCAGCAGTCCACTGCCTAGGTAATGGTAACTAGAAATACAAGGTGAGAACTGCTAAAAAGCAATTTCATGGCTTTATTTTCAGCTAAGGTACTATTATGAAATAACATCATTATGAAATAAGGTGAATCAGGGGCCTAACTGAAGGTCTGTACGAAGACACAGCATCTTCAGCAAAAGCTTCTCATTTATTTGCAGTTTAGATGAGAAAAGCAGGCAATACTTAAAGGTTCATTTAAAATACAGGGATACTGTAACTCCTGGTCCCAGACCAGTTCTTTTTCTCAGGTGACATGAGCAGTCTCAGGCAGAGAGCAGCTCTGCACATGTACTACATCTTGCTTTGCTTTTGCAAGAAGAATTCTGCTAAAATATCCTGACTTAGTGGTTTAGTCACTAAAAGGGTATTATTAGAATTAAAGGTCAAGTGTGCCTGTTTCAAGGCACTGCTAGTGCACAGACATGCTGGGTGTAAGCTGGGAGCATGACTGACATCTTCTAACTGTTCATAGAGAAACAGCATGGTGCTGCTATACCCCACAATTTGCAGATGAGAGTTGCAGCAGCTGCTGATGCTTCTGGCAATACTGGGAGCTGGTAGTGATGGAGTGGCTCCTGCTGGCACAAGAGGAGAGAGGAAGTGAGACTTTGCAAGTGGTGGAAAGACAGCTCCAAAGGTGAGCAGCTCCCACTCCAATGTGAGCAGCTGTTACTTGGTGCCAGACCTGAACTCTCCACATTACCAGAGCTGCAAGAATTTGGAGACCCTTTTCCAAAACGATGCCATTATTTCTGTATTAGCATAATTATAAACAGTAATTTTTTTATCAGCCAGTGTGCTTTCAGCATGTTATCTGAACTTTTTCCAAAGCTTAGGAGGTATAACTAATAGCAAAGATGTTTTACTCAGCTTCTTCCTGTCTGTTAAAATGCTCCCTAGTAGACAGGTAAAATTGAAGTAGTACAGGAAAACAGACTGCAGAATCAGAGCTTTCTTATACACTAGAGGAAAGCTTCCTACTTAATTTAATACAACACTTGTTCTTATCTTTGATTGCAAATTACATGTTTGGAACTCTTTTTTCCTGTTAGTGCTTGTGGATTTGATGAAGAAATGTGTTTAGATTTATTCTATCTGTGTTCTCCTTTTCTGTCTCTCAACATTTTTTTTAAATCTTGGAGTATTTGTTTGCATGACCACATAACCCTGGTTCTCTTTCAAGCAGTAACTGTTAGGAACATTGAAACACAATGCAGTGCTTTCCTTATGCCATAATTAAACAAATTCAGCTCCCAGAACACAATACAAAAGAGACTGACTGAAGTAGAGAGAACGCATTTTGTATTCTTAATTGCAACTTGAAAGAAAAGAGAGGGAGAAAGGATGTAAGATAAAACCAAAAATAGATGAACATATTATTGAAGTAATAAAGCTCATAGGCAAGAACTACTGTTTCAAAATTTTCATCAGTTTCTCACATACTGTATTTGACAGAATTACTGCTCTGCTTGCTGACTTAATCCACTCTCCTCCAGATACTGACAGGAATTTCACTGTCAAACTTGACACCTGTTTTTCATGTCCAAACATTGATTCTCCATCATAAAGCCAAGGTATATCATAAGATTAAATTGTTATCATTATCAGCAAAATATTGATTAGACTGAAATCCCTACCTGTAAATTTATAGCCTTAATTTCAAGTAGTAGCCTTCATTTCATCCGTTATCTTCAAGAAGATGAAGATGCAAAGGAGTAACATGTCTCAAGCAAAATGTGAGCTAGTCTCTCATGTATTTATTAAAGTTTAATGAAAACAATGAATAAATAATTACTTCTATATAATTGGAAGGAAAAGAAAAAAAAAAGAAACAAGCCAAAAATGAACAAGCACCTGCTTAGGGCCAGATGACAGAAACTCAGAATTATAAACCATAGACCTTACAGTTAAGTAATAACATAGGCAGAAGTCCACAAGGAAAAAGCACAGTTCTTCTAGTTGCAGAGCAAGAAAGAGGTTAAGGCACCCCAAGATCAACCCCCCTGTACACTCAGCCTATTACCAAAGCCAGTTCTTTATGTCTCTGTTGTACTATCAAAACACTGCTTGAGTCCCTGGGATCCTGAAATCACTTATCCTGGATAAATGACTCCGTCTTGCATCCACACTTCTCATACTGCACATGAAATAGAAGGATCACCTGCTGCCATTTGTGTTTTAACCTGTTATATAATTTTTTTTTTCAGTTTGTCATGCATTGTTTTATTATATTTACCCTCCTCATCTCTGGGAGATGATCATTTTCTACACATACTTCCAGAGTCGAGATCCTTCCAATTCCCTCCTCATTCACTAACCTTGCACTAATTATTTTCTTTGTCTCCATTCCTCACCCATGGCCTTTGACTGTTCTTTCTGTGAATCCATGTCTTCTCTCCACTGCCTTTTTTGTGACCATTTTCATATTCTAACCCTCAGCACTTTCCTGTTGTTCTTCAGGGTCACGATGATGTTAGTCAGGTACTGTGGAAACAACTCACAGCACTCTCCTGTACAAGGGTTTGTAACAAGCATTGTGCTTTATCATTTCAGCAGGTGCCTTATTTCACACAGGCAAGTTGAAACTTGGACCCATAACCTTATGACCATTGAAGAAGAGGGTCAGAAGCAGCTTTTTAAAATGCAGAGCAATTTGTCAAAGCAGCCTACAAATAAGAGCTCTTCTGAGCATTACCAACACATAAGGACACGTTCCAACAGACAATGCACCTCTGAGAGGAACAAGAGTGCTGGGAGATCAAGGGTACCATTTCTTCTTACTAGCCTTAAAAATATAATTTTTTTCCTCCTTTAATTATAAATAATTAACATCTATACATTGAAAAAAAAAAGAGGCATTTTCATAGGGAACAAAAAGTAATTTGTGTTTCTAGAGATTATACTGTTCTGATTTAATTGATTCAAAATATATTTAAGAGACCAAATTAAGGATCAGAAGTTTAACTTCTTTTTCACCCAAACCTCTGGTTTTGGTAATTACAGTTGAACAAGAAAATGCATGTGAATGTACATTGTGTGAACCTTG
Source organism: Parus major (assembly GCF_001522545.3). Lineage (NCBI taxonomy): Eukaryota > Metazoa > Chordata > Aves > Passeriformes > Paridae > Parus > Parus major. Next base: position 100,905,074 of record NC_031769.1, read on the forward strand.
CAAGTAGCAAACATGGACTTAATATGGTGATATTTATAATGACTTGTGAGGTTATTTTCATGAAACTTATATTCCAGAGGAATATGAAGTCTCAATACCTCAATGCCAACAGTACAGGAATACATTTCTGACAATGTATGACATATGACGCACTGAGTGGATGAGGAAAGGCTGGGGATGCTGTCTGTCTTTTCTGAAATCCACATTGGATGAAATTTTTTTTCCACACCATTCTCCTGGAGAAACTGGCTACTCATAGCTTGGATGGGTGCACTGTTTGCTGGCTGGATAGCCAGGCCCAGAGAGTGGGGGTGAAGAGAGCTACATCCAGGCAGGAAGGCTCTACAGAAGGATCCGAAGATGATGGATTTGTGGGCTAAGGCCAACCGGATGGTGCTCAACAAGCCAAAGTCCCTGGTCCTGCACTTGGGTCACAATATCCCGGTGAGTGCTACAGGCTGAGGGAAGAGTGGTTGGAAAGTGTTCTTGTGGAAAAGGACCTAAGAGTGCTGGTTGACAGCAGCTGAATGTGGGCCAGCATGTGCCCAGGTGGCCAAGAAGTGCCATCCTGGCCTGGATCAGCAGTAGTGTGGCCAGCAGGGGCAGGGCAGGGATTGTCCTGCTGTACTGGGCAGTACTGGTGAGGCCTGGAGAAAAAGGCTTGTAAGGAGCAGCTGAGGGAGCTGGGCTTCTTTTGCCTGGACAGAAGAAGGCTTGGGGGGACCTTATCACTCTCTACAACTTCTTGAAAGGAGGTTGAAGCCAGATGGGTGTTTGTCCTCTTCTCCCAGGTAACAGTGATGGGAGAAGAGGAAATGGCTTCAAGTTGCTCTAAGAGAGGTTTAGATTGGATATTAGGAAAAAAATTCTTCATGGTAAATGATGTCAAGCACTGGAAAATGCTGCCCAGGAAAGGGATGGAGTTACCATTCCTGGAGGATGTGAAGATATGCAGATGTGACACCTGGGGACACGATTTAGTGGTGGACTTGGCAGTGCTGACTCAATGATCTTAAAGGTCTTTTCCAACTTAAGTGATTCAAAGATTCTGTATGTTCCCAGAAGCCTCATTCTCTGTCTCTTCCCTTCCTCTATTCCTTCTTCTTACTTACTCAAAAGAACTACTTATACAATGAAAATCCCAATCTAAAGTAAACCCATGGGTTTTATTTAACAAACTTGTGTTGTTTTCAGCTGTATTTATAATGACACAGCTAGGAATGGACATCCTATATAGCGACACAACACTGTTCATGTTGTAAATAAAATAACTCACTCTTCATTCATTAACCACATACTGTGACAAATGTGAGAGAGAAAAAAAATGACTATAAGAAAAAATGCTAAATCTTGGCTATTAATTTATGTCTAGCTCTACAATATCCAGAAGCACATGTATACAGAGAGACTAAAAAATTCCTGGAAATCAAGAGGTAATAGATGAGATTTACATGCTGAAACAGCAAACAACAACAACAAAAAAATCATGAACTACACAGATTTCTAGGGAAACAAATATATATACATTTTTCAAATTATATGCAAGTCATTTACACTGCTGATGTTGATACCCATTTCAGGGAAAGAAGAATGTACAATGTTCATTGTGACTGACAGAGTTGTGCCTAAAACCAGAGATGTAGGTCATTACTCCTTCAATTTACAGTGCATAATACAAATTTTGCAAACTGTAAAAACATTATGCTTTGGTTTATTCTGCTGTTCTGGTAACATACTCTGGTTGGTCAGTGACATTTTACTTTTGAATAATGCAGAGAATCAATAGCTGAACACAGAAGGGATGTGTGGGAAAGGATGCTGAGGGGAACTCAGAAAAACTTTCACTTGGATTGTGCATATGATGTCCCAAGAGACCACAGATTAATATGATACATAAGATATATATGCAACAAGGTCAAATCTGCTGTAAGTTTCTCTATACAGAGACTGGAAGGATTTTTGTTTGTAACCTACGAAACTCTCATAGGCTGCTAAATCTTGAAAAGCAGATGTTATCTTCCATGGAGCAAAGATGATGATAGTTAAAAAGTTATTCAGAGAACCATCCTCTGTACTTTCAACACCCGGAGATGAGAAGGAAATACAGGACAAAGTTAGTCAAATCACTAAATACAGATGCCTCCAAAGACAGAAATCAGTAGGGTGCAGCAGAACTGTGCAACTGCCATACAAATGATGGTAAAAAGAATACCAAAGAGAAAAAAGGTTTGGTATTGAACACAAAGGAAAATCATCCAGTATGGACATCTAGACAACTAAGTATGCAATGCTCCTTTTGTGTGAGTATGCACTAAAAAAATCAACTTTGACCTACTGTTTGTCAAAAATGCCCATGTGAGAAGTAAACATCTTAGTCTGAAGTAGGGAAGCAACAGGCACGCTGAAGGGTGCTTGGATCTAAGCTGGATGTTTTCACACCCAGGCCTGTTGGTCACCCTGTTTACTTGAAAACTGACTATCTGGAAAACTTGCATGCAAGATCTCAAAAAAAGCAAGAAAATGCTGTACGCTTTTTCCCCAAGGCTATTTCTAAAACCCTAAATGAAGACACATGAATTAAAGGCCCCTAGAACAAATAACTAGACTACATGCAACAAATAGAACTCCTCCTCACCCCTGCCAAATTAGCAGAAGACACAAAAAAAGACTTGCTAAAAACACACCACACGGAAAATAAAATACATTTCATTTCTTTGACAAGGCAACAGGCCTCAAGTTTGGAAGTAGAGTAGTGGATGCATATGTTTTGACTATATTAAGGTCTCTAACACTACTTTAAGTAAGTCTTCTATAGCTCAGTAAAGTTAAGGAGGATTAGCCTAAATCAAGATGTTACATTGTGGACTCCATTGGAAAACTGCACTGAAAATGTAGTGATCTGGTACTCTGCCAAAGTGTAGCTGAGAGGCATCTGTCTAGGATCTGTAGCTATTAAAACTTATCACCAGTGCAACAGTAAAGCTGAGAAGATGTTGTCCAAAAATTCTGGAAAAAAGAGAGGAATAATCCCATCCTACCACCAATCATCATGACACTATTCCTCAATTAGAACTGTGAGATGCTGCCATGAGGCAGGAACAATGAATTGTGTAAACTTTTTTGTCATTTCTATTTAGCAGTATCACATGTGAAAAAGGCAACATTGTTGGGTCCATATATGACTCAACTAGAATGCCATGTTCAGGTACTGGATAATCTTTTCTCTGCGGCTACAACTGAAAAATTAAAGATTTGCACTGCAGCACAGAAGACTGAGTTTAGGGATTAGAAAAATTTCTACTGCATGAACTGCTGGAATGGGTGGGATGAAGAAATGATAAAATCTAATTTATTTGAAAACTTTCAGAAAGGTAGCAAAAAAAACATCACAAAGAACAGAAATATAGTTGGTATGCCTTATAACATATTTTCAGACAGGGAAGGAAGAGAAGGCCTCTTGAAAGTCTTTCCATTCCAGAAGCCTAGGAAAAGCAAACCATAAGGACACAAAGAAATGGAAAAACAAACTAAATTATGTATTTAGGGTACATTTTTTTTGGTCATAGATTTTACTAAGAAATATTCAAACAGTACTATTGCACCATTATTCCGAAACATAGCTCTCAATTACTAATGTTGTTTGCTTTGGGCAAGCCTCTAGGAAACTCAATTTGACATTGTTTCCTTGAATAAAGTTTCTTAGTAAAGAACACGTGAAATTGAAAAAGGGAACAGAGAGAGCTGCTTTCTTTCCAAGCAGAAGTTTGCCACTAATTGTTCCCTCCTATGCTTGCCTTTTGAAATCCAGTCCTATGCATGGACTAAATATCTAAAGCTTCCAGAAACCCAGACAAAGGAAAATGTAGCTTCCCCACTGGCAATACCTGACATCAGCATTAGAAAGAAAATGTTACTGACTCCTTTGAGACAGCAGTATGTGATGAACAGAGAAAACTGAGAGCTCCAGGCTAACAGGTGGAATGCAGTAAGCTCTTCTATATTTTGTGACTGTAGCTTCAGAATTCCACCTACAGTACGGTGCTCCAGAAATCAAGTTTTAATTTTGGCATTAAAAAGACCTCACAAAAAGCCCCCTAAACCATCTTGCACTTGATTGCAATCACAGTGATGACAATAGCCTGTATACTACACACTCTTTTTTAATCTGCCGGTAATTTAAAACAATAGTTTCAGGAAACTTAAAATCCAACTCTGATGTCAAGAAATCCTTAATTCTAAAACCTCTGTACACATCAACTTCCTTAACTTCTTGCTCTTGTTGACTGGCTATTCTCTCTTCTTCCCAAGGCAGCAGCTGGTGGCCACTCTGATGTTAAAGTTAGGGATATAATCTCTCTGGAGGCTTGTCTTGAGAATGCACACTGAAGTGCTTGAACTTGAGTGATCCTTTACAAACTAACACTTCTCTGCCAACAGGAGCTGGAAGTTCACCTAGATACTAAATGGCATTTCAGCTTCTTCCAGTTGATATTTTCTTTCTCTCCTGAAGAAGCTTAAATGTAATGATGTCATGCCAATAAAAGTTTCATTTCTTTTGGTAAGTAGGCCAAAGCAGCAGATGTCTGGTTTAGCCTGGAGGAAAGGACATTTAATGGTGTGTGACAAATAAAAAGAAATAAAACACCAAGCAACATTTTTTCAATACTGCCTACTTTAAAAATGTTGTTTTCCTGAATTATTTAAGTTGTACGTCCCTACTTATATTTCATTAGAATAACAGTAATATTTTCTCATTCAAGACTGGCTATTAAAAATCACCACAGTAACCTGCAATATACTTATTAGTTAGCTCTTGATTTTATTAAAGTCTTGACCCGCTACTTATCTCCTGAATAGCCATCTACCGAGAGTGGATGATAATGGAGTTAAACACAAGGAATCAATTGTGTCATTCCTTTCAAGCTCTCCACACGTGTGCGCTGCCAAATCCAGGCGCCTCACTTGACTGGTTTAAAATGCAACACTGCTTTCCCAGAGAGGATAATGGACTAGTGTATAAACAGAATTTTTTCAGAAAACCAACAAGGCAGGACGAATGATAGAAGCCTTTAAGGGGGGGGGGAATATTTTTTTGAAAGGGAACAGATGCATTAGATACTGTATTAATGTAATTTCCAAGAGCAGTCTATTAAAAAACCCACTTAACACTTTTAATATATTAAAAATAATAATGTTATAACCCTAAATGATCAACAAAGCAGACAATATTGTACCAGTAGTGCCTAATCTAACACAAAATTACCACATATTACCAAAGGGTCCAAATTATATAATTAATCAAATCTCTACATATCTCTGGTAAATCTCCGGTCTTTCATTATGGATAGACCATTAAAATATTTACTTTTATACAGAATACAGTTTAAAAATATTTCTTTCATATTAATGTTTTTGGAATAGAAAGTCCTTAGTGTGGTCTATGGGATTCTTTAATGCATTTTGATTAAAAAGAAAAATTCTCTTCGGTATTTATGCCAGACTCTTGCACACACCAAATCCTGTTCTCCACAAGACTGTGTAGGCAACATTCCTCTACTTCCCTTTTCATATAGCATAAACTTTTTAAAAATCTAAGTGCATTTCTCCTACTTTTCACCAAAAGTCAAGGACACAGAAACAAAATTTGTCTTTTCACTGCATGTTTTTACATTTCACAGAAATTCATACTCAGAAGTTTCTTTGGAGAGCAGGGTGGAAAAGGTGAGGTTTTATTTTAGGATGCTTCAGAAGAAGCTTTAAGAAATCAGTTGACTTTCTCTTTACTGCTAAGAACAAAGTAAGGAAAATAGTAGCTGAATTTGTGAATAACCCCATGTTATTTTACCCATTATGTGTAGTGAATGTTGTGTAGGGCATTCTTGCAAAGCAGTGATTAGGGTCAGTGTAGAAAGAACTGTACACATTGTACTTGTGATCACACACAGAGTTTATGCCCTTTCCTACTGTGATTTAGTCTGCAGTGGATGCTCTAAATAACATGGTAATTGCAGATTTATTGAAAGGAGACAATTTCACCAGTTCAGTGAGCTTATCAGAATGAGTTCTGCAGATGAAACTGCACAACATTTTTAGAAATGAAATGTGAAGGACAGAGAGGAGCAAAGTCTTTTTCTTCAAGGCTCTCACTGGCTAGCAGAGCATGCAAGTGGATATTGGTAATTGACAATTTTTCTCTGGATTTATAGCAATATATTACTAGGATGCAACATAAATGCCGAGCCGTCACAGAGAATGGTGCATATTTTCCACAGTAGAAGGTTTTTTTGACAAGATCTACTGACTTAGCAGACTCACACTCCTCATACATAGAGTTCCTCACTCAGAACTTGAAAGCAAAGAACAGGTTCCCTTCTGTCAAGCTCTTGCCTTCATTATTGCCTAATTTGATATCAACTTTCCACATTTCACTTAGCAGTAAACAACTGAGGCATAATGTACCCATAAGAGGCAATTATCCTCACAGTGCTAATTGCTGTGTAATATTTCTGCACTTTAAGAGTAACAGAATACAAATGTTTGCCTTCTGCAGAAGCTATATGAGGATGAAAAAGCTACTGCGCTAAGCTATCAAGATTTCACCCACACAAGCAAATAGCCAAATCTGAAAATAAAAATGCAGGAACAACAAATTCATCCATACAATTTACTTGAGTATGACTCAATAAAGTGCATTTGGGGACAGTTTAGTTGCTGCTACCTGGAATATTCTAGCATATCTGATCTGTAGACCGATTTCAGACAAGATGGGCTCTTAAGGTATTCTCTGCCCTTCTGGACTGGAGGAGAGACCAGGAGGGACACTACAAACAATCTCCAAAGATACTCACTTGTTGCTTGTGTTTTGGGACCTGAACTGAGCCTTACAACTTCAGGGAAAACAAATTAAACATGATTAGTTAGCACCTTTTAAATAAGGTTTTGTCATGGAGAGGGCCAAGACTATCACAATCAAGAATAAAAAGAAGCAAGGAAAAAATAAAAAGCAAATTATTTTATGTTTGACTGCAATTTCTCTTACAAAACAATATATTGTCTTTTCTTCTTTAATGTTAAATGTATAGTGGGGAAAAAATAAGAAACAGGAAATTATTATACCAAGTGCCTGCTCGGTCTAACATGATCATTTGGGTAACATTAGCTTTATTTATGCTAAAAAAATCTACATGTAGTCTATCATGACTAAGCAGAACTGAAAGGAGTAGAAAAAAATAAAGGAAGAGAATCAGGGAAGCAACTCAGATGAAGCAACAGGAGAAGCCATATTTATTCCTTGGTTTATGACTTCTTTCCATATTCACTACCACTGTATTTCTTTTTTCCATTCTTTATGAAGAACGTAAACTAACAAAACTAACAACTAACTACACAATGATGGAAAAGAAATCTTTTAAGTGCTAGTTTCATTTCAGCAAAGTGAAATATTATATGTTTGTAGCTAGAAAAAAATTCAAGGTATGAAGTGAATTCACATGAACAGAGACAGAATCTAAAAGTTACCTTTATGTTTCAAAAATGGGGAATTAAGACAAGTGAAAGTCCTAGAAGTACATTATTATGCAGCTCTTCCTCATTCTTCTGTGCAATTTTACCCTGGTATGATCAATATTAAGCTTCATAAACAAAGAAATTTTTTTGCTATCACAATATGACTTCCACACTGCTGGAAGAAATGCATTAGGGAACACACACGTTACCCTCTGCAAGTTATTAATGTGTTTAGCTGCTTGAAAGCTTAGAAAGTAGTGCTAAAATGATTAACAAAACATGCCTTGCTACTGTAGCTCTGGGATTTTTTCATCACCACCTCTTCAGCCATTTCCAACAACACCTAAACAGAACCAATCACCTCTTAATTATGCTTTTTGGATGCTGATATTGGCATGACACAAAGCCATAGGACAAAAGTCTACTCTCAGCTTCCCCTGCTGGGGCTTAGAAATGCTTCTTCAGTTGAACTTGCTGGAGGAGCTGCTCCTCCTTTGGCTCCATGTGCCTGGGTAATACCAGTAGGTTCATGCTCTGTAAACTGCATCTGAAAGCACCATCTGCTTTCAGAGCCACGGACCTCCATGGAGGTAAAACAAAATGTCTAAATTCAAGCCTTTCAAGCTGTTGTGCAACAGAAACCCATGGATAGGTGCATTAGCAGTCTTGGAACAATCAAAGAAGGTTTCCCATGGATAGGTGCATTAGCAGTCTTGGAACAATCAAAGAAGGTTTCCCTTCCCTTGTCTCATGGGTAACACCCATTTCCAAAGACAGGAATAAAGATATGAAAAGAACCAGAAACTATTTATGTTACTATTACTCCAAGGAATAAATAGTCTTCCAGGCTGAAAAAGAAAAGAATGTGTTTTGTTAAACACTTTGAAAAAGGATAGTTTAAAAAGATTTGTTTCTTTCTTCTTCATAGTTCTGTATGAAGAAGATTTTTTTTTCTGTAACACCTGTTCTAAAAACTAAATGTAGAGATGAAAAGAAGAGGTGAGTTTTTTTTCTCAAAAATTTTATTTTAAGCTTAATAAGGGAACACCCTATTAACCACCACCTTTCCTCCTCAGCCATTAATTTCTCATAGTGTGTCATCAGCTGTTTAATGACTTCTTTAACATCTATTTTGCGTTGTACAGGACTTCACTGTTGACCTCCTACTGCACACATCTGATAGTCTTCAACTTCCATGCTATGTAGGAGGATGATCTAATATTGGTAGTTAACATGGCAGCAGTATTAGTACCTTGCTAAGCTGGCAAAGGCTTCCTTATGTAGTGTTCCTGTGCTAATTCACCACATATTCCAACCAGGAAAGAACAGTCTGAAAACTATTCACCTACATTTTAGAGTTCATCTCCATACTAAAATACTAGATGAGCCTCTAAGGGGGCCTGTCAGGGCATATGCCATCTAAAAATTTTGCAATATGCATAACCAGGCATGGATGGTAGGTAATTTTGCAAAAATATTCCAAAACAGAGCTGAAATTCTGTCTTTTCCGAACATTACCAAGATATTTGACAGCATTAAAAATTAAAATGCTTTATTTTCTTATAAAATTTGCATCATACTTGAGTTAGTATTAAAGAGGTTCATCCACATAAGGATTTTAGTTTGTTAATATGCCCCAGAGTCACAGCATGCTCTTATTACTTCAGAAGCCATAAAAATTAAAATGTTTTTGGGCATTATCTGACTTTGCTCCTCAAAACAGCTACTGTAGTTTGTGTGCAGGACATAATGACTAGAGAACTGAGTTTTATTTTGTACCTTTCTTGATTTCTTAAACAAATACCTCCAGACAGGAGCCAAATCTGATTACACAATGAAAGATGTACTGAACAGACACACAGTTAAATTGTAAACATCTGGTTTTATGTTTCAGCACCAAGTCTGGCAATCCTAAAGCTGCTCCTCCAGAGCAGAAGCTGTAATCCCAAAATACCGTATTTCCTGCCACCATTTAGAGCCTACTTCTCAGGAGGGACAACATTTGCCAAAGCTCTTTTTTAACCAAAGCCATTTCTGAGAAGAGAAAATTTGTGAACATAGCTCTTCCTTAGGACAATAAGCTTTTAAAGTTTAAATATCCCTAGAGACTTGTTCCTTCTTTGCAGGCCTCATGAATACGATTTCACAGCTCACATGAAACCACATAAAACCCTAGACTTTGTTCCACTACTTTCTACCAGGTTTAACAGAACTATAATTTGGGTTAGATGGGCCATATTCAAGTGTCCACAGACATAACATTCCACCAAACCACCTTACACTAAGGTTGTGGAAACTACCCTGGTTAGATATCTTCTCACCATGGCTGCCTGGAAAAGCAAGAAGCAGACCCAGCAGCAACTGAGAAAGACTGAAACGGTTATACTTGGGACTATCAAGAACAAAAAAATCCTTACAATAATTAGAGATCTGGCAAGACTCAAACTTTTGTTCAGATAAAATGCTCTAGCTCTTTGCTCAAATTTGCTTGACATTATCTGAATATTTAGGGAGTGAACACAGATTTTACTCAGGCCTTATCTGGCTCATACACAAGACTGGACCAAGAGGAACACTTAAGACACTTAGGTTAAATATTGTACCAGGTCAAGAAAACTGCACAGGATCTAGAATTTGTCTGAATAGCATTTGGCCAGCTTGTACCTCATTCCTCAAAAAACAAGTCTAAAGCCAGAACTCCAATTAAACCAGTACAGCCTTATGGGTATATCACAAGCTATAGGACCAATCAAGTTTGCATGGCTGTGAGCAACTAAAATGAAGATACAATGAATCATCTATTGCTCAGAATTGTGATGAGATAACTGACAGAAAAAAGCTTTCTAAGTGATATAAAATATTTGCACAAATTAGGCCACCGCGAAGTTGAAATGGAAGGTGCAATATGGATGTAACAGAGGAAAGACAGCCTGTGGAGAAGGCTCAGGAGGAAATGCCAACTCATCCTGAGGGGTCCAATGCACAATCTCACACAAACACAGCCGTGCAGGTTCCAGACCTGAGCGAGCTCACTGGCAGCCAGCCCAGGTCTCCTCACTGGTGGCACAACTTGAAGTCTGATAATCCATTTTTGGGTAACTGTGGGGCTCAGTTTCCCAGCAATGCACTTTGTGATGGCATGTCATTGTAATTAGAATTCCTGCTGCTGGAAAAACAGTAGTTAAGAAATAACCAACCCATGCCAGTATTTGCATGGGTTTTTGCATTCAAAGTAAGTTATTTAGTGTTGCAGGTTTCACCTGGAATTTCTTCCTAGTCTACAGGTCACAGAAAATTGTCTATTTCCTTCAATGTATATAATATAGCCACTAATTCAATGTCATATAGCTGTAATATATAGCTACAAGTATAATATTAGATAATAATACAGCTTAGACATAATACTATAGAAAACATATTTTCCACAATTTAGCTTCTACTTTTCTAACCTATGTAATTACTGCTTAGGGAGTTTTAGAAACTTGTTTTCTTCCTTAGCCTTTGCACTGAGTTCTTAGTAACTGGGATATGTACGGGATTTGTTTTTGAAGGGCAGAGAGAGAAAAAATCCCAAACAAATAAAGATAAAGAAATAATAATATATAATTTTTTTCTATCTGAATTTCTGAAGTTGTGTACAGCCTCAAGAGGATTATGCTTATAAAACAATCTGAACCCTTTCAGCAAGGCTTGATGTTTGGTGAAAAACTGGAATGGAATGGAATACTGTGTCCCTAATTAGAAATATTTTTTAAACTATAAATTATCTGTCTAGAAAAAACAACATGGTAAGACACTGGTGCACACAAGCATGAAAAAAGTTTTACTTGTGTTCATTACTCATGAAAATAAGTATTTTAGAAACAGCTGGATACAGAATTTGTAGGATGATGCATTCCAAGAACTTGAATCTTCAAAAGTTATTGTTATTGTTTAATGCCTAAGGGCATTGTGCAAGCACTGAGCATTTTCAGGATCCATTCTTTCTCATACAGGAACTTAACTCACCCAGTAAACTCTACAAAGCAAAAACAACATAGAAGTACATTTTCCAAATTCTCACCTGTTTTTCACAGGTAGACCATCTTTTTCCCTGAGTGAACTTTTTATGGTTTCTTCTTTTCTTAAAGTCATTCACAGTTACCTGAAATTCCTAACTGACACCTAGGAACAAGATATACATTTTATCTGAGCTTTGAAAACTCTTCCTCTACTGTTAGTCTTTTTACTGTCACTAAAACAAAACTTGTTTAAAACTGTAAATAAATAAAGCACAGCAGCAATAATGATATTGCCTTATTCTATACCCAATATAATCTCTGTTATGGTATGAACTGAAAATTGCATGAAGAACCAGAAAACTTCACAATGTGAGCATATCTGGATGTTTCTTGCTTATCAAGCTTTACCATATGGCATATTTTTTGTTTGTGTGGTAAACAATCAGTATCGATTATGAGCAGCAGTTATGGCATGTACTGTTTATGTGAAATTTAGGAAACACAACATTCATCAGAAGAAATTTTTTATGTTGAGCTATTTTATGATATTTTTAAATATATTTACTATTACAAGTGTTTTAGAGTAAACAGGGAAAATATGGCTCAACATTTTCATCACCTTTACTGCAACTGTCTGATGTTATCAGAGTGTCTCGAAACTGAGACCATCCGATTAAAAACCCTGGTCTACTGTTTCATGTTGCTGTGGGCACTGCTGGCTTTCCCATGGCTGGGTAAGAGCTGTCAGGACGCCCACCTGAGCTCTGAGACATCCTACACTTCACCTGAGGTGTTAGAGTGAGGTGCAGTACAGGACTGTGATGTGGCTCTTCCAAAACCCACATCATTTTCCACCTGCAGACACAGTAACAAGGCAAAGGAGTTTTAGCCCTGCTCACACGCAGAGGCATTCTTCTCTTAGCAACACTTACACAGACCTAATTCAGGTTAACAGAAATCTCATCTATCCCCTCTACTCCTAGAAAATTACATTTTCTCTCTCTCCCATTAGTCTTGAGTCAGCAAATGCCCTTAACCTCCATTGTTCTGAAGTGAGATTTCACAGATGGTCAAATGAAACACTCTGAGGAGTCTTGCACAGTACTAAAAAACTACAAGTGTGGAGATGCATGAGGATTGCTTCCTTTTTATGCAGAATTTAGCACAGGTCTGACCATCTGCTAGAAAATGTATCCAAAGTAACAGAGTAAAAACCATGTGGATTTACAACATTTCTAAGTCCCAAAACATCACCGTCCAATTCACTCTAGATGACACAGTTTACCACAAACCCTTCTAAAAATTACCAGGATCAGCCTTTCACAGTGGAAATTTCTGGGGTTCCATCAATTATTTCTCCATGATCCTCAGCAGGTAACCAAACAGACCTCTAGTCAATAGCCTTATATGCATTATCCAGAGTGATGTATGCAGCAATGGCACAGCTGTTAAATTTTTATGGAGGTCTACAAATGAAGTACAGGGAAAAAAAACAAATAAAAAAAAAATGCACTCACTTAACAGCGCTTTACCCAAATTTAAAGCTATCTTATTTATCAATGCAATGAAAGTACAAATAAGGAGCTCTAACCTCCACTCTGTCTCGGAGAGTGATTTTGAAATTAAAGACTGCATGAAGTTGCAAGCCATTTCTGGGGGAAATATCCATTAAAAGGAAAGCACTAGTGAAATGATCTCTCTGCCAGCAATTTTACTCAAGAGATGTTTGTTACCGCTGCATCCAAGACCAGGCAGTTTTGAAACTCTCCAAAGATCTGGGTCTGAAACTTCTCACAGTAACAGAGATGGTAATTCCTCTGGCAACAGCAAAGCTGCTGAGAGAAGACAAGGCCCCAAGATCTGGAATTTTGTCTTCAGTCTAGCAGTCAGCTCAGCACTAACCCATAAAACCATGAAAAAGCCAGGAGAGGACCACACAGCATGGATTTTTCAGTTTCTGGTTTGTTTTTCTTTTTTTCTTAACCTCATGGTTAAAGTGAAAACACTATACTGATAAATGCATCAAGCACAATAAAGCAAAATTAAAATAAATCAGAATAAAAGCATGAAAAATACATGAGGACTAAGACCCACAACCACATCACAGATTGATTTTACATGAGTTATTACGGTGAAAGTCAGGGGGTGTAATTAGTTTCTACATCACTACTGCTATGTGTTTTGGAACCACACTTAACTACAGGTATCATTAAAGTTAAGGAATTGCTTCTTTTATGAGGAGAGAAACATTTGCAGCTCTACAAACCACAGACTAGCCATCAGGGAAAACATACTAACATCTGAATTTAATAATTTGTTCCTTCCATCTCGACAAACGCAGTTCACAAAAGTTTAGTACCAATACAGTAGTATCAGTCCAAGATGTGGAAAATACTCTTGTGGTTAAAATAGAGGAAATATTTCAGGGAGTTCTGTAGTTGAAACTGCCATTTTCATATGCCAAGCTTCCCTGACATTAAAGTCAGTTCATAAAGGAAATGAAAACACTTTTTCCATCTGCTTTGCTCTGCCTATTTTTTTATTTGCCACTTGCATGCAAGGAAAAGAAAGTTGATTTTGCAACATGAAATACTATGTCTTGCAGATTGTTGAAAGGATCATTACATATTTCCTCCTTTTTCTTTCCTTTTGCTAATAACACTTTTCCAAGCAATAGCTGTATTCTGTGTAACTATCTTGACAGCAGATCTCTGCACAAGTCAACATTTGAGGTATAATCAATGACATTTAAGATCTGCAAGTGCTGTTCCTACCTGATGATGATCCTGCTACTTATTATAGCACCCCCTGGTTCTATAGAAAGTGGCTGAATAAATTGGCTTTTTCCAAGAAAGGATAAGGTATCACTTCTGTACTTCTGAAAGATCTTTCAATCCATGACATAAAAAAAAAAATTCACTATATATCTGCATGGTAATAGGATTTATATAGACTGTAAATCTCTTTTCATCCCCTTTTAAAATACTGATTTCATGATTCTTTCTTAGAAGACTAGGCACCAAAAATAGCTTCCTCTGAATATCTGAGTTCTCTCAAAATTTGACTTTCAAAAGCAAAGTAGTGAGACTGAATGAAACTGGTCTGTGAAAAAGCAGGCAACCTCCAAGCAAATATCTTGGTTTGTGTCTATCTAATGGGGAAAAAAAAAACTACAGCTAAATCTACTTGGACTTTTGGTTATTCGCCTGATAATTTGCAGCTATACATTTCTAGAGAAGCCATGAAACTGGAGAAAAATTATGGGAAAGTGTATGCGCTAGGGCTGGAATCCAACTCTTTGGGAAGCCAGTACTCCTCCTTATGTTTTTCTGCAAAAATACTAGCTGAAACTAGTCCAAGAACTATTTCCTAAATATTCTCATTTCTAGGGACTTTCCTCAACAATTTCACACTCTCCTACTCCAAGACACTAAAGCTGTGCTGCCTTCTGACAGATGTCCAAATTCCTAAGCTTACACCTTTTCTGAATGTGTTCTGAATTCTAAAATGATGCTGTCTGCCAGTGGACCTCCTTGTACACAGGATCACAAAGGTTTGTGTCAGCTAGAATATTACTAACTGGATCCCAGCTACTCCTTTGCATCCAGGAATGCTTCATGCTGAAGTTAGCACTTTTTCAGCAGGTTCACTATCTCTGTGGGGAAAAAATCATTAAATAATCCAAAACATGATGTAAACCTAGAAATCTGTGCAGAAGTGTGGCTTTCATTTTTCTAAATCTTATTTCTGATAGTGCAGCTCTGTCTCTTTTGGTGTTTATCTGAATCCCTGGAGGAGTCTGTGCTCCACTGAAGATGACATTGCTTTAGTCTAGATTTACTGCAAATCAATGCTGAGTTCATAATTCACTCTGGTTATATTCTAAATGGCTTTTCTCTTGGATGATGGCTTGATAAAAGTGTAATCAAAGTAAAGAAAAAAGTTAAACACAAGTTTCCAAAATGCTTTACTAATTCATAGGATCATAAAGAAACCAAATGGCACATATGTATCAACAATAGATGTCCTTTCCATGCTCAAACTTTAAGTTAAAAAAATATTCTTCTTGGTTTGAAAAAGCATCAAAGAAACTGTCAAGAGTTTCTTGGATCAAATTCAGTTCTGAAGTAGCTCTTTATTTTACAAGGAAGATTAACCAGATGATGCAGGACATTCACATTTCTTTGATTCTTTTGACATTATTCCCTTTGGGATTTCTCTGATCTGTTTCACAGGGCAGTTCTGCTTGAAGCACCTGAAGAGTGTCTATGCCAAATATAATACCTCCACAGGACAGAAAAGAGCTTCCTCTCCCTTATTGACAATCCCTTTGGAGACTGCAGCAGACCCTGGCTGGCCAAAGACAATAGGTCACAACAGAAAGAGACACTTAGCCAAAGTTTCAGAGAAGTTTCTAGCCCCAAAAACAGAACTAAGAAGAAATGGAAAGGATCAGAGCACAGTCTATAAAATCCTAGCTCAGCTGTCAGGTGTCCAAGGCTGGGAGCATTTTTGTGGTCATTGCTACAGCCAAACCTCTTCTATCCTGTGACAATTCACATCTCTTTCTGAAAGCATTGCGAAAGAAACAAAAAGTTTAATCACGTTACAAACAAAGCATTACAATGTCTTATCTGAAATAATGCAACAATAGCCTGTATTTTAAAAGAATTCTTTTGATCATTTCTAGTATTTTGAAAAATTTTAAATCCCATATGTATTGGCAATTTTTTTTTTGTTAAAATCTATAAAGAGTTGGGGAAAATTAAAAAAAAAAAGATACTGTCTGTTGGATCATAATCTCTTAGTTGCTTTCTTTCTAGCATTTCTATTTCTGGTGGACAGGATACTAACAGGAAAGCAAACCTACTGCCTTTATCTTAAAACAAGATATATTTTCATATTTTCACTCCATTCAGTCTTACCACACCAAACAGAGTAAAATGGAATAGCATAAAATTTGCCACATTTTTTCAGGTGTGCATATTTCTTTCAGTGGGACTTACATGTAATGTGATTCTAAATGCTACGCATTTAATGAAGGGGTTGTGTAAACCAGCAAAATATGCAGCAGAGGAAGAAAAGTAAAAAATAAAGATTCTAGACAAAAGAAGCTGTCACAAGAAAAAACTAAGTGAAATGAAGTGAAAAAGCAGATAGCACAGAGAAGAATAATCTGTACTTTGAACATCCTATATGCAAAACCTATGCTGGCTCATGGGGAAAAAAACAAAAAAGAAAAAAAAAGGGAAGTGGATATAGAGGTAATATCTATGTCCTATACTGATTTACTTACAGCAACGTACTACAGATATCTTTGGGATTACAGTTTATTCTTTTTCAAACAGCTAAGCAGGAACTAGAAAATGCCCATCTAGAGGGGTCAGACTGCAGGCCTCGCAGCCTGGCCTTGGCAGACCATCATCCAGAGTGCCATCACACACCACAGGACAAGTAGAGAACTGGGCCCAGCCAGCATGGCTTTAGAAAAGGCAAGTCCTGCTTCAACAACCTGTTTGCTTTTATGACAAAAGTGACATGCTTCTGAGTGTTGTCTACCTAGATTTCTGTAAAGCATTTGACACCATCTCGGGATTAATGTGGCCACCAAGACCAGGGCACTGATTTCCTCACTGTACTCAGCACTGGTGAGGCCACACCTGGAATCCAGTGTTCAGTTTTGAGCCTGTCCCTGCAAGAAAGGTATTGAGGTGCTGGAGCATGTCCAGAGAAGGGCAACAGAGCTAAAAAGTTCTGCTAAAAAGTTCTGGAGCACAATACTTAGGAGGAACAGCTGAAGGAGCAGGAGGTGTTTAGTGTTTAGGAGAAAAAGGAGGCTCAGGGGTGACCTTATTGCTCTGTACAACTACCTGCATGGAGGCTGTAGTGAGGTGGAGACTGCTCTCCTCTGGCATGTCTCAAGTGAAAAGATGAGAGGAAATGGCCCTAAATTGTTCAGATTAGATATTAGAAAACGAAATTTCACTGAAAGAGTGATTAGGCATTGGAATATGCTGCTCAGGGAGGTGGTGGAATCACCACCTCTGGAAGCATTCAAGAAGCATGTGGCTGTGGCATTGAGGTTATGGTTTAGGAGCGATTATGTGGTGCTAGGCTGATGGTTGGATAAGACTTTCTTTTTCAGCCTCTATGATTCTGTCAGTATGTGAAATTTGACAGAGAAAAAAAGGTCCTCCAGAAAACCTCTCCTCTTCCATTAAGTATTACTAAAACCAGAGAACAAATAAATCCAATCCTTCCGACAAAATTAGAGAATTATTTTTATTTTCCTCCAGAACATGAAACTTTGCTGTTAACACTATACTGTTGTCAGCTTATTCTTAAGCAGCACAATTCCTTGGCACCTCACAGTATTTCAAATCAGTTGCATAAAATCTGTGGCAGCTGACCTCAGAATTTAGTCTTTTTATCTGGTATGGAAATTCTCTTGTTTATATTAGATGTTTGGGCAACTTCTAACTCCACTGACAGAACAAATAGTATCATCCTTGGAAAAGCTATTGAGCGCAAGCCGAGTCAATGTTTTATACTTTAACCTTGGCAGTGGCCCATCTAAAATTAATGGATACAGTCTGGAAGATTAAGGAGACATTTGTCTTCTCTGTTTAGAATAAGAACATATTCTGCTCAGATTCAGAAAATCAAAGCACCATCTTGCATTATATCACAGAACTTAATCAACAATGTCCTAAAAGATAGGCTTTAAACTAGATCTTATTTTAGGAAAGTAACTGGTTTTAGTCCTTCATCTATAGATATTAGGACTATCACTGCACAACAACTTAGCCAGGTCTTTATATATTTGATAGGAGCAACTGATCTTACCTTCATCCTAAAATGCTTTATCTTTTTCCCTACAGAGACACGTGGGTATTAACAAAAATGCAGTAGTTAGTTTCCCTAGAAGCATTTTATCTTTGGTGGAAACAGAATAAAATTTAAATGATGAATTTAAAATAAGAAATAAATAAAGGAGTCCTTTAGAAGATAAGCAAAACCACTTGTTTTGGATCCTGGTTTCAATCACCATTTTACAACGTCTGTCCTTCCCAGCTGACTACAGAAGTCACCAGAGCTACACACTCAGTAGCATAACCATCACTCCTGATAGCCTATACAAAAGCTGG
Organism: Parus major; assembly: GCF_001522545.3. Lineage (NCBI taxonomy): Eukaryota > Metazoa > Chordata > Aves > Passeriformes > Paridae > Parus > Parus major. The sequence goes on from NC_031769.1 coordinate 100,923,729, forward strand.
AGGAAACTCTTAGTTGGGAACTCACTTTCTAAGATTCAGCAGAAATATGAGTTTATGGGAGTATTATTTATTGTTTCCATAGGCACTAAACTGTCTAAGGAACCATGGTATTTCCTTAGATTACTCACAGCAATTCTGGGGCAAAAACAACAGAAACTTTATTATGAAAATATTGACAAAACCTTTTCAAGTTTGATCACAGGAAGCAAAACTAGTCTAGTACTACTGGCTGATATTTACTTTTGCCAAAATAAAATTACCTGAAGTAACAGCATGATGGCAATACAATTATACAGCATAATCAGATTGCTTATAAGTACCTTAAAAACAAACACTTCTTTGTTTCCATGATTACTCCTGATAAATACCATAGATTTGCCTCAGAATTTTTTTATTTTCAGCAATAGATCGTTATTAGTTAGAAGCAAAATCTAGTGTTATTTCAATAATTGCTTTCTCAACTGTGCTTTTCAGGATTATGCTTGCATAACCTGTTTTGTTACGTGGCTTACACATGAAATGCTACCCAAAAACTGGAGTTAAACATAATGGATAAAACAGGAATGTAATGAGAATAAGGAATGATATAAGCAAAATAAAATGCTGGAAATCAGCAAAAAATGCAGCCCAGGTTGGAACAGATTAATAAGCTTCAGCCAAACAAAAACTTTTCCAAAAGGAAAGGACTCAAGGTCTCCTGAACCTCATCTAGAATGCTTCCATATGAAAAAAAGCTTACTCCTTTCCCCTCTTCCCTCCTCAAAAAGAGACATTCCACATTCACTTCTGCTCCCCCATCTAGCTCAGAAAGCTGCTCTTTTTGCCCTTTTTGTTTCTCTGTGCAGAGTTAGGATACATTTGTAACACATGCCAGTTTTTTACAAGTTTTGAGCAGGTAAAGGCTTATTGACCCATGATACCTTCTGTATATCCCTGCAGGTTGTCTCATTCTAGAACATTCTGAAGTTGCTACACATTTCAGCTTCTCTTTTTCACTGGCAAAAGTGATTCCATTTGTAATATCAACATCTAATATCACTGCAAAACTGCTGAAGCCTTTTTCCCCCCCATCCCAAACACAAAAGCGGTAATTTTTGTAATCGTGGAAACTTAAAATTGAAAACAGGCAATTTTCTTTTTTTCTACATCGTGCTCCTCTATTGTAGCAATGCAAAATGGTGTTCTGAATTCCTGGACAATTTTGTACCAGCCAAGACAAATGAAATCATTGTCAGCTTCTTTTAAAACAGTATCTGAATAGGATATATTATTTAATATTTCATAGTGAAAAAAATAAGATAGTCACTACTACTACTTTAAATTATACTCAATGCATTTTCTTTTAGCCAGGGCATGTTAATGCACCTAAGCAACTTCCGAATTCATTTGCTAGCCTTATATTTAATGTTTTGCATGAGAAATAGCACAAGCAAGTATATGCCTGGAGACACCAGTGCACACAGCTGTCACAAACATTTTATCATCAGTCCCTTACCAACTGTTTGTGCAACACTGCCAATTATTAGCAACTTACTCTGAAATGGCTACCCTTCCTCTTTCATCCTGACAGAAACTTTTAGCAAACACAGTTCAGCTTTTGCTGAGAATGACTTTAAAATTAGCTTATCCATTGTTATATGTCTTTCCATCATCGTTTCACAGCTCCACCAACCCCTCAGGGCAAGAAATAATCTTGTAGGGAATAAAAAAAACAAAGAAAAAAAAAAAAGAAATTGGTTACTTGTGCTTACAAAAATAAACCTAGATGTGTGTGTCGTAAATCTGAGAAATAAGTCATCATTTATATGAAATCTAAGAACTCCATAATGATTTGCTTCCATGAGTTGGTCAGATATACTAGATACAATTATTTTTAATCAAAGTAATAAGTTAGCTTCTATGAAGAAATAATTAAATGTTTAGATGGATCTGGGATTTACTCATGTTCACAGAATTTTCTGAAGGTTACCTTTTTCTTCTTCATTCATCCTTAAGACATTGAAAAGGCAGAACACTCTTGCCCTGCCATTTCAGCATTTCAACTTGTCAAATCAACTGCTATTAGATTACAATTGTTACAGAAGACACCTAGGGCCATGCCACTTAAAACTTCTCAAACAGAAGACAGCTCAAAACATTTTAAAGGAAAAACCTCTTATCTGATCCACTGCAGAACTATGCATCTGTAAAGCTCCAAAAGCAGAACAAACCTCTAGGATGTTATCTAATTGCAAATCAATGCATAAATCAGTTTGTGAAGATTAAAACCCATTGTTTGGATGAAAAGAAAGAAGACATACAAACTGGTCTCAGCAGCTTGTGGTAACATCCAGGAAGCAGCTACTGCACAGCATAAAAATGAATGCAAAAAAGTACTCTCCTGGCAGATTTTTAAGATTTTAACACTGACTGCTTTCATAAGCAATGATCTGTAAGTGGAGAGATGAACAGTGAAGTGCTAGTACATACAACAGTAAACAACCACTTTGAATTTTAGCAGGCAGTCTCTGAAATTTATCATTATGAAAATAAACTATTTTCAAGTCACTTGTTTTAGGAACTCAATACCATATTGTACACTAACTGCTTAGAAGAGGTTGTGTCACTGTAACACAGAATGAAATAATTTAGTTTTGGAAGATTCACTCCAAACTGTTCTGTGATGTTATCAGAGCAGTCATAGTTCATTGTTTTAACAGACTCATAGGTAAGATGAAAGTAATTTTTACTCAGTCGAGTCCAACCATATTTTCAGATGAACAGCATATACACTTCATTTAAAGAATGAACAGATAGTATATTAAGAGGAATCAGAGTGCAATTAGACCTAATTAACAGTGATAACTGAAGCACATAAAATACTGGTGCAAATGCAGAGCTTGAGTGTATGGAAGAAGAATGACTTCTCTAACTGTTAAATGAGAAAGATTCTGAGCTTTGCTGTGGCCTATGAAAATCTGCTACCCAAACTTTTTAAGTATTTGTCTATGCTGGCACTCCCTTTGAAAAATTATGTAGAAATGAACGGAGTAGCTTCATAATGTTTTTGTTCATTTTCTTTGAGACTCCAGTACTGGAAAGCAAAGGGTTTCTCAATCAATAACTGGAGAGTTTGAAAATGAGAATATGCTGTCACTTCTCCTATCAGAAACAACTGTTCATGACTAAACAGAATCTTGCTAAGATGGCCTTAAAAAGATTGTATTTCTTCATAAACAGTCTTAGATACAGACTTACACAAAGTAAAGGTTAATGAAGAGAAACAGACTGAGAAACCCTATCTGTATAATATTACTGTGAATTACAGCACGATTCTACCACCAGAATTTTTCACCTCCTTTTACAGTAAGTGAAAAAAATAACAAAAGGATTTTTAGTTTCTTTTAAAAACAACTAACAATGCAATCCTGTTTGTCAGTGAAAGGTTTTTTGACAAAAGAAATGCTTTCATTGATTACCCTGAATTATAAATTATAGCTCTCTAATTTTTCCTCTTATAAATGAATACTCTTCACAATCTAGCCTCACATGTCAGACAAAAAACCTGAAACTTTTATAATGGAAATTTAATTATAGTACAACTTTTGCCAGTTGTCATTCTGAAGTCAACCATAATTATGCTCAGGTCATTGAAAGTTATTTTTCTCATTTACTTGGCCAAACATGCCAGTTACACATTGGTCTGTCCTTTCAAATTCAACACTATAAAATAGTAATTAAGAAAATTATTGATTTTTTTTTATTTTTTACGCTAATTGCAAACAAAACATCTGCAGAAACAGTCAAAACAAATAGCAACTGACAGACAACTTGATTTTTGCTTCCAAAGAACATAAATTTTTAGAATAGAAAAGGCACTTCTGTATGTCAAGAGTAAACACTTATTACCTTTTTGCTTTACATGCATTTTTCCATATGATAATTCTAAAAGATAAGAGCACACTATAAACATGATTTTCTACTGCAAAATTTCGGCACCAAAATACCTTCAGAGAGCTTTTTGAAAGTTGTGAATCATGAACTAATAAATGAAACTGAACTCTCCCAAAAAAAGCCCTTTTCTCTCCCTTCCAGGAAGTGCATCACATTTAATGGAATGAGTAAGCATGAACTAAATGCAGAGATAGTTGGTAATATATTTTAAATAATAACAAGAGTGGTCAAATGACAGTATAAATTAAAAGACAGCTAAATGCAGATATCAAAAGTATAAATTTGAAAACACAGTTGTTGAAACTATTTGAGATGGCTGGGCATACTGAAATGCAAAAGCCACAAATCATTAACTTTACTGGTAATTCGATTTTCATCTCCACTATTTGTCTTTTAACACAGTACCTGAAGATAATGCTAGGCAAAGCCTTTCACAATTTTATTTCTTATTTCTTCTTAGAGATTTAAGTTAGTATTTCCTTGCTGAATGCCTTCCAGTAAAATGTTTTATTTCCTGGGCCAGAATTCACTTAGTCATGCAGAAACTGAGTAGGAAAAAAAAAAATACAGAGCAGCTTTCCTCACTCGCATGTTTCTGTCCTCTTAAGAGTCTGGAAAATTCTAGCTCCATGGGGATGCCCCTCTGCCTAAACAACAGAGCAGCAATTAGATTACCAAAAAAAAATAAAATATGAAATTAAACCTATTACCAAAAAAATCTATTTTTTTAGCACCTATAGAAGCAGAGATCCAATGCTCTGTGAACAGTTTCAACTTCATTTTTGTTGTAAACAGAAATGTGATGTGCGCTTGCTCACCACAAGAGATCCTTGGATTACAGGACAGCATTACCTACTCACAGCACTGCCTAGTACAACCTAGTACTCTCACGATGGAGAACTTTTTATCTCCAAAGTCAGCATATCTCTTCATCAGGATCTGCCCTGACTTCAGGTCTCAAACTCGACACATAGCCGACAGACTAGGCTATAAAGTTGTAATTGAACTTTACAGAAAAATGTAATACCAGAAAAGCCAGAACTCAACTTTTCTTCCTGGGAACCTTTAGGAGGTTGGACTCAATTCTACATATGACTCTACATTTGCAAAACAGCTTTGTAAAGCCAAAATGCCTCCCAAAAAACTGGGAGGCATTTTTAGTCACTTCAAAACTGAAAAAACTGGAAGTACCTGAGTGGTGTAGTTGTTTGTTTTCTTTTGAAGTGAGCTAAGATTAATACACCATTCTTTCTAAAAACTGATAACTACCTTTTTTGTCATTTGAAAAAAAACCCGAACTACTAGAAGGTTTAAAAAACTAAAGCATCTCTGTGTTTCTACATCATTCCTGGATGTTTCATGCTTCATAGATACTTTAATAGAATTGTGCAGCTTTGTGTTTTAAAGCAGGCCAAAGCTGCTGGGCAAGATAGCACACAGGTCTAACAGTCTCAAACAAAAGAGTGAGCCTTAAATTACCAAAACCAAGGGGCATGCCTGTCTGTTCATCCATTTCCATCTTTCAGCACCCTTTAAAACCACTGGCAAATTTCATCCAAATAACATGCTTAAAATTTAAATGGATTTGACACGGTACTGCCAGAATTTAATTCCAGAAGATGAGATAGCCAAACTAGTGACCCTATTCAGGAGGCTTAGGGTGGAAGTTAGCAGAAGTCTAACATCAAATATTCCATTTGACATCAGATTTGTGGTTAATTGGGAACTCCCTCCAGCCATGCAGGTCTGTCATAAGGGAAAATGGGATTATCTTCACACAGTGGTGATATTTAGTATCACAGATGTCTATGTGACACCTTATTTTCCTGACTCCTAAAACAAAAGGTGTCTTTAGACCCGGCTCAGAAGTTCACACAACTATTTGGTTTTTTAAGCAAGAAACCTGCCCTTCAGAGCCTGAATTCCCTCCCTTTGGCCATAGGGTTGACACAATCGTACCTATATATGAAGGAAAAAGAGATGGGGATATATGTGCATGTCTGTATATACACATACACTCTCTCTGGCACACAAAATCAGTTATTCTTTTAGACACAAACTGGAGTAAATATACTTTGGTCATTTCAAAAGCATACAAGATTTTGCTTTGGTTTGGATAAGACCAAGTCAGAGGAAAAAGCCATACCTTCATGTTTCATTTGCTAAAGTTTTTGCCAAAGGATTAACAGAATTAAAAACGAAGTCTGCCTGTGAGTGGAAGACAGTATGGTATAACTGTATGTGAGAACTGGAACAGCTGATGTAAAAATAGGCCTCAAAAGAGGGGAGAAAGCTCTCAGCATGAAGTTAGTAAGGACAAATTTCAAAGCACCATGAAACTTCACTGGAAAGACACAGAATGCTTTTTCCTGCTATTATTAATTGCTTTTAATAACAGAGTACCAATACATTCATTTAAATCTGCAGTAATAATATACATCTGAGAAGAGAGATCAAAAGCATCTGTGAAACAGCTTGTATTTCATTTGTTCAGAACAGAGTAATACTAAGGAACACCCTGTAAAAACGGTATTTTTTACAAGTATTTACAAGTATTTATAATTTACCACTTCTAATAAAGATGCCCACATAGCAGTCTTTTATTTATAACCAGTACACTCCCAGATTGCTGGGTTTTTCTCACTCCCTAACAACCAATTCCTGAACTGAAGTTAGGTACAGTAATTGCCTGAGTGTGTGTTTTTGAGCTTATCCTTGTAACTAGTAAGAGACTACAACAAAGACTGGAGATGAAGATATGTCACAGGGGAAATCATATTATCTACTTTTCCTTAAGGGTCATTATGTTTTCTTCACATTCCCTCCACCTGGCAGATGTGAAATTAATAATCTTGCCCCTCAGGTTTGCTCTAAGTTAGTGAAGGTTCATTTGTCTCAAAGAGCAGGTTAATTTCTTCCTCTGCAAATGTTTTGAAATGGGAATCTATTAAAGTGAAAAAATAAGTCTCCATTTATATGACTGCTTTTCACACAACCAAAGACGTGGCAGTTATTCTTACATACATTCTGTTTCCATCTGTATATTAACCCAGCTGTAACTGTCAGGAAATGTTTCTCCGTATTCTAATGTGGAGCTTCTCAAAACAAACTGATCTGACAGTCAGGTTTCATGCTCTGTGTCCTTACCAGCACTAGATTGTGTCTATATTCCTTTTATACTTCAGCATGTGTCAGAAAGTGAGCCAACAGACCATACTTGCAGCATTTTTCCTGCCCTTTTTTCCCCCTCCCATTCATGTGGAGGGGAGTGAAAATGTTCTGTTTCTCAAGTGAGATCTCTGGATGCTCTATCTAACCAAAAATTATTTCTTTAGGGACTAATGGAGACACAAAAGTACAGGTATTATTAACTTCTATAAAGGCCTGTTCTCTTGACTGCCAATATTAGGATAAGCTTTTGTATTCACAAGCTGAAAATTCACTAAATGGAGAACCGACCCATGATTTCCCCTGCAAAGGAGAGATGCATTTGGGATGAAAGGGCAGATACTCTCATGGTGTTTATTTCCAAAAAGAAAATGTTCTGTTCTTGCTATCACTGGCAGCCACAAATCTAGAGAAACATTCCATGTAGTGGAACTCCAGCTTTTGTCTGTGATGAAGTCTTTCCATCACACTGTACCTCACTGTCTATACAGCCTCAGACAAGGACAGGAATACAGTGGAGAAAGATCATGACACATTCCTGTGTATTAAAGAAGAATCTAGGAGAATTTAACAAACTCCATGGTGAGAGCTTCTCTTCCCAGATTTTGACAGAAACTTGGAATCACAGAACAGCTGAGGTAGGAAGGGTCTGGTTCATCTGGTCCAACCCTCGCTGTACACCACCCTTGCTCTACCAATGCCAGCTACAACAGCTTGAATTCCAGATAACTTTTGAGTATCTCCAGTGCTCTTTATGTTTCACCACAGAAGGAGTTTGGGTTCATCAAGCATGACTTCCCCTCTGTGAATCCATGCTGACTACTCCCTATCATGTTTTTGTTCCTTGTGCTCCTGGAAATGGTTTCTAAGATTGGTTGTTCTATCATCTTCCCAGGGTTTATGGTGAGACTGACCGGACTGTAGCTTTTTGTTTGGTTATTTTGGGGGGGTTTTTGGGTTTTTTTTTAGGAACTTAAAGGAGTCTGAGGGGAAATTCTAAACTGTGAGACAAGAAGGAAGAGAACTGCATTTAAAGAGATTTTTATATGGGAGGAATTTGGATTATCTGGGTTTTTCCCAACCCAAAACCCCTGATAACACAAGGCAGGCTGTTCTGTACATGGTATCTGAGATGACAGAAATCATCTCAGTGAGGAACACCTTGGGCACTTGTCCCTGGACAAGTGGCTGCCAATGAAGAACACCACTTCTTACACACTAGTTCATACACTAGTCAATGCTGAACACCATTTGTGTTTTCTGAAGGGCCCCTTCCAAGATGTTTCATTTCCCCATCAGAAGTAAGTGACCAGTGATATAGACACATGGACATATATCTCACTAGGCAGTATTTTCTTGGAATTCTATTAAAATCTTTCAGTTTACCTCCTGCACATCTACTGCAAGTCACCTGCTACATGCAGGAAATCCAAAACTAGCTTTTACCCTTAGGAGAAAGTGACCTTATATGAAAGGGTTTGTGTATCAGAAAGGCATTAGAAAAAAGGACAATACAGTAGGATCTTACTTTCATAATAAAACCATAAATAAAATGTAAGTTCACTGTAGATTTCTAGTTCTGATAAATCAATGCAACCTTCTACTAAAGTTTATTACAGTTTCAGGTTAGGAATGGAGACTTTAGAAATATCATGGAACTTTTCCATGGAAAATAAAATGGTGCAATACCTGCACCCTGTTCCTCAGGGTTCAGGTGTCTCTGACCGGAGGTCTAGCTCTAATACAACGCAGCTGCAAAAACCTTGGTTAAAACTTCTGAAGAAAATTGCTAAGGAAAAGAGTTATGGAAAAAAAACTGCAGTATGGCTTCAGGTTGACATTTTCCTATGATCACAAAACTAAGCAATGTTAAGACTTTGTTATATGCTTGAAAATACCCTGAACTCCTTCACAGGCAGCTCCCCACGGTATAGCAACAAGAAGGAATAACTTAATTCCCAGTTACAGTAAGATCCTTCCTCCTTTCTTGAGACAAAACAGTCAAAAGTTTCAAGTCTTGAAGGACAGTGAAAGGCAGCTGCCATTTCAACCTAGAGAAGTTCTTAGGAACTCATCTTTCCTAATAATGATATAGAATGGGGAAGGGCATGGAAATCAGCAGTAAGCACCACTGAGCTTCATGAAAGGCTAGGGCATGGACAATGACAAAGGGAGAGACTAACTAGGGAATTAATGAGGGTGGGAGGGTGGAGAACAGGGAAAACCATCTGCAAAACTGACTTATTATTCAGACTGTTGTCTACAAGAAGATACAGGCTGTCCATCCTGTAGGATTTGGACAGTGCTCCCTGTCATGGGGCAGGAGGAAAGCGGTGGCACTGAGTACTGTCCAGCAGACCTGAGCACACCGAAGTTAAATGCAGGGTTCAAGACAGCTCCTGGTCTGTGCCATTTGCCCAGAGATACCTCTGCCTGGTGCAACCTGATGCAGGTCTGAACTGATCAGAGGGAAGAGGATACTCATTCCATCAGTGTATTCTAGCACATGCAAATTTTTTTCTCATAATGCCAGTGGATGCCAGTAGGCAACACAGAACTAGTGAAATAATTCTGACACCTTCAAAGATTTACCAGCTGAAGCCAAAGCAATGAGTGAACTGAGAAAAACAAAGATTATTCTTTTTCCAGAGAGGGGATTTAAAGACTTCTTCTGCCCTGTTCTTCCAGATTGTAACAAGCCTTCTAGGAGTACCAGACATTTTACAACAAACCTACAGCAGTGTTTCAAGAGCTCAGTTGTACTGGGAGTAACAGCTTTCCTCCTGACAAGCTCAGGTGATGGGATAGAAGAGACAGCAAAATCAACTATGTTAATTAAAACATTCCTGTTATTTCATTGTATGAAAATTATTGGTTAAAATGACAGTGATTGTTTTGGCAAATACTCCAGGGCAGTAATTGTGTCTTAGTGCAAAGAAGCAGAGATCTGACTGTTAAAAAAACCCCACAGTTTGGGGATAATTCATCAGAAGATTCTTTCATGGCAGTCTTTTAATTTCTTATTTTTTTATTTTCTTAAATTCTAGTAGAGTTTTCTGGTTTAGTAAAGGAAAATATGCTAATTTTCAGAAATTATGCCAAATGTCACAGGGAAAAAAAAAAATAATTATGAGAAAAAGAAAACAACTTTCCCTAGGGGGCCTTAACAATCCCCTCCCTTAGCAGGAGGGAGGATTTTATTTTAACTTTTCTTCCTAAGGTAGCTGTCTTTAAGACGTATCTGTTCACCAGCAAATTCAAGGAACAATATAAATTAGAAATAAAGTCTCCTAACAGAGGGGCCATAGCAAAAAAAAAAAAAAAAAAAAAAAAAAAAATTGCAGGAGCTCATTTAGCAGTTCTGCATTATTCAGGTGTGTTTTAACTGGGGCACTGCTTCATCACCAGAATGCAGGGACACAGACCAAATCAGGATTTGTATCATGCAATGAATGCCAAAGACAAAGCATGCTGGAAAGCCCTGAAATAAATAAATCTACCCACTGGAATACTGGTATGGATAAGAAAAAAAACTACAAAACATAGTCTATCTTATTAATCCTTCAACATATCTACTTTAGTTTTACTATGGACAATGCCACTGGTTTTGGGCCAGACTGTGTCTCATCAGGAACAATAGTGATAGGACAAAGGGATGAGCTTCAAACTGGAAGTAGGTTCATATTAGATATTAGAAAGAAATTCTTTACTGTGGGGGTGGTGAGGCAGTTGGAACAGGATTCCCAGAGAAGCTGTGGATGCCCTGGCATTCAGCATTCTTGGTTCACAACACCATATGAGATGGCTGTGGGGAGAGGGGGTTTTGAGCATAGGAACAGGTGATTTAAATTCCAGACAACCAGGGAAGACCTTCTTTTCACACCTTTAAATGAGAAAACCCCTTTTTTCTAAGTCTGACTCAAATGTGGTTCACCATGGCCAAAATCCATTAAACTACTTCAAACCTGAACTCCACATTCTAGGTTAAATCTAATCCAGACCTGAATGTGATTCTCTAGCTTCCTGAGAATTACACTGTAAAAGCACTAACATTATATTTCATCAAAAGGAAACAAAGCACTTTCTAAAGTGGCAACTGCTCCAGTGAGTGTGATGCAACCAAGTCTGGAAAGACTTTTTTCCTTCCCATTCTAATTACAGACACTTTTATTTAGTGAAGTTACAGATAAGACTTGTCTATTACAAGCCTCTGAAATCTCATTTTGCTAAAATGAAAACATATTTCAAATGCTTTGGAGAACTATTAAGATTATTGAATGCCTAGCATACTGCTTCAAGTCTCCAAGTGGTTCACTATCTTCCCCTAGGGAACAGGCAAGCAGCATGCAATTATCACAGTAATTAAAAAGGTGCAATGATTCTTCTCTTAAAGACTCCTGTTTTATTAATTCTATGGTATGCTTTGGAGACTGGCATTATTTTACTCCTACCCAGCTTAATTATACCGTCATTAGTTTATCAGCATCTCTTTTTAAACCCTTGGGCCACTTATTAGCATGTCACTTGCTAACAGTTAACCAATAACCACCACACCTTCAAAGCAGGGTCTTCTGCTATAAAATAGCCAAACTGCAGAGACAGATTTAATATCATCATTCAATTTACATTTTTCAGTCATTTAACTTTCTGCTTTTAATTTAAGAAGGTTACTGTTTAGCTTAATAAAAACACAAATAATTCTGATGTATTACAAGCCATTACCAGGTAATAAAACACTTCCAGTACACAGTGGTTTATGAAACTGAATGCCTGTTTTATTACTCAACATTATGCACCACAGAGCAGAACAGAAAGCATGTGATACTCTTAAATATAAGTAAAGTTCTGGATATCACTCTCTACTAAGTCTGGCTGAGGTGGAGTTAAATTTCCTTCATAGCAGCCTGTTTGGTGCTACATTTTGGATTTGTGACTAATCCAAGGTTGGTAACACAACACAACCCTACAGGAGAGACAGGCTCACTCACACAGCACCCAGTACTGCATTACCTGATCCTACAAGCAGATGAAAAGACTATTAGTAAAACTGAAATACTTGTGTATTAAATACGTACTTACCTTGTCTAGACAGACATTTACAATATTATGAAGGGCACAGTGACCCAGAAACCCTCCTGAAGGGAACTATATTTCATTTTTATGCTCCACTTCTGACTGATCTTAACCTAGTAGAGAAAATCTTATAAATACAAAATACTTATCTATTATTATAATGTAGCTGTACTGCTTTCTGGTACTTTTCATTAAATACTTCTTTCCAGTAATGAGAGGAAGAAAAATACCAAAAATAACATCAAAGAATTAGTACTTGTGTAAGTTTGCATCTTCAGAACATAATAGTGGGATTCTGACAGCAACTCTGTTTCATTTTGTGTTTGACATCACACCAATTTAATCCAACTGAAATGACATTTACTCACTAACAAATGGCCAGGTGACTTTACAAAAAAATATATGCAATGGAAATATATGATTTCTGTTGAGGTACGTAATTTTTCTCTTAAAAAGTAAGACCAAGTCATTTTTTAAAAGACTAGGAACAATAAGCTAACACCACTTGTTACTGTCATATTCTCTAGCTACACTCCTGCCTACCTTCCACCAGCTTTACAGCAGCAGAGAGATGATTCAAAATCTGGGGTGAAAATACTAATGACCAAAGAAAATCCAGGTCACAGTATCCTCTATTATTTTCTGAGCAGCTAAATCCCAAACTAAATATCACTGCCAGTCTCACTGAAAATTATTCTACAATTGCTTCTGTATAATAGGTGAACTTTGTATGCTATTACAATCAGAGGTCATCTCTATTAATTATATCATCCAAAACAGGAGCCAAGATCGCTACAACACACCAGAAATCACACTATCTCATTTAGTAAAGAGACATGCTGTCAGTCACTCAAGAAAGCAGTCCTTTGCTAAACCTCATCTGCTAATTGAGACTCAACAGTGAATGCTTTTGCTGTTACACAGGATCTCTTTCCACTTTATCTACAAGTTTGATATAACTGACACTGAAAGATAAAAAAAGCACACACAGTCATGATTTCATCTACAGTCGCACAGAAGGTTGCTTTCAAGGTCACTGTAGCTGGAAAATGCTAATAGGTTATACTTAAAACCATTCAGTCTTAATTCCTGTAACCTGCTGGTTTAAGACAGACAGTAAAAACTGCTAGTGAAGTAACTTATGTCTTCAGCCCTAGAAAGATGCTTACAACTTTCCTATCACCTTGGAGTACTCACCAGCACATTTTGTTCTTGTTTTGAGAGCTGGGCCAGGAGACCCTGTTCCTCCTTCACCTGGTCTTGTAAGTAATACACTGATTTCATATTCTGTATCAGGATCCAGGTGCCCAATCTTATAGCTTGTGGAGTCCACGGGTTGTATGTCGTACCAGCTTCCGCTGGAAGTTCGATACTCAACTTCTCTTTGGATAATGGGTCCATCCCCATTGATGGAATTGGCATTCAGCTGTATCCACAGGTAAGTTGCACCAACTGAGGACAGCTGAGGTGGAGCAATGGGAACTGGTGGCTCTGAAAAACAGTAAGGTACGATAACAAGCTATGATTACACTTTTTCTGCTTCAAAACATTCAAATAAGCAATGGGGTTTGTATTACATTAGAGTTGAAGATTGCATAAAAATATGGATATGAAGGCATCACCACTACAGACTGACTTATTCTCATTAAACTGCAATATTCAGATTCTTTTGCTTATGCACTCGGAGATTTTAACCTGAAGCCTTTGGTTTATACCACATAATGTCAAACCAGGTGCAAATGGAATTCTATTCACTACACATTCCATGGCAACCCCCAACTAAAAAGAAAGATAATTTCAGGTTTTCTCATACAAATAGTTTGTTCCAGATATTAATATTAATACTACTCAAAAAAAATATTTTAAGCTGAAATTTATATTGTAGCCTATCCTTACACATAACAAGGATAGGAATTTATGCACAGAAACAAAATTATTTTTTATTAATTATTTTTTATGTACTTAACTACTCACCCTTTGTATTTTCAGACTTATGTGTAAGCAGAGCAAATACAGTAATTTTACAAGTTCTATAATTCAGTTAAAATTAAAGAGCTTCTGAAAGCTGGGGGATTTCTTGAGTTTTTACTACAAGTCTGTTTCTGCCTCATGTAATGGCTATTTTCACTAACTACCACAGAGAAATGTACTCTGTATCACAGAGCAAGCATGCATGTGATATCCTGATAGACTGGGTTTGGATTCTAAAAATTTCAAAAGCAACCAAAGTTTTAAACCCACTTTAATTTACTATGTTGATGGGCATCTAATTTTAAATTAGACTGCAGAAATAATTTGCAGACATCATCTTTTTTGAAAGGTAAATAATAAATCCTTTTTTCCCTTACTGGTTAAATTATTCTGCTGTTTCATGCATCATATCTCTAAAAAATTTGCCTTCCTGTTGGTTAAATATATTCATGTAGAATGAAATTGAGCCACCATAATAAGGCACTGTTTGATCCAATATTCTTAACGTATCTATCAGCAAACACTGCCACCTTCTCAAGGCTACACAGAATATGGAATGAATGCAGGACAGCTGTCTTCCCTAAGCTTTAGATTCAGATTTATCCTCTTCTGCTAACCATTTCCCTCTGTGCTGAGATACAGGTAGTCAAACAGACAAGAAGTTGAATTTATGTATTTCATCATTTTGTCATGGTCTTCAAAGTCACAGTTAAAGCAAAGAAACATTCAATATTTCCTGAGGAATAGCAGAATTGCTCTTTTAACAGATATGTAATTATCATACAGTAAGCTACCTTTTTTCATTTATAGAAGGAGTAACTCAGAGCACTGAGTACACTGAAGATTAGCTGAGCCTCAGATAGATGGTGTTTCTAATTAGCAGGGTACACTTGTATGCAAACTTTGATCTGTGCAATCTGTTAGCAATTGCTGAAATACAACACAACAGACCAGCAAACACAGACGTCAGCACTGTGTGTTTTCATCTTAACAAAACTAAATGATTACTGTCATGAAAAACACAATACAAAGGGCAAAACACCAGAACATCTCCAAAGATATATATTAAGCACTACTAATTGGAATAGACATAAAAATAGCTTAATGTATTGTGGCAGATTGCAGGATATAAATAATATTGTTTAGATTTTTCAAATCAGCAGTGAAAGCATTGTTTTATGTCAATAGCAATATATGGCAAACCGATGTCATTGTTGAGCTAGAAACATACTGCAGTTTTATTGAAACTATTCTTCCTAAGTATATAAACTATGGCTTCATACAGTGATAGTATGTCTGGAAACAGTTCTGACTTGACTCAAAATGATTTAGCATCAATTTAAATCATTAGGCTGTTTTGTGAACCAAGACATGAAATGGAACTTTTATAAAGCATCCTAAGGCATTTACTTAGCCATGCTGAAAGAACAGTTAATTACTTTCAAGTTTCAAATGCTACTAAAGGCTGTTGAAGTGCCATTCAAAATGCAAACTCAGGAGTTAGGTCACTAAGGTTAGTGGTTACACCAATTCATTCCAAATATTACAAGTACTTGAAACAGACAGTATTTTATTGTCTTTTTATACCTCAGGGCATGTTTTGCATTTCTCTGGGACCACAATGAAAAAGGTTAATTCAAGTTACATTATTTTAGCAAAACCTGCATATGCTGCAATTTCATACTATTAACATGGTTTAACACCAGAAGTTACCTTCTTACCAGAGATTGAGACTACCTAAAAAACAACCTTTTGTTACAAATATAATGCTCATATTAAGTGACTGGTTAAAAACATGAGATCAGTTAAACAGATCCTCTAATAAAAACACTGTATACCCAAATATAATTAAACTGATTTCACAACTGAAGTCTGAAATATATTATTTTGTCTTTATAATTTAATTTTTCTTTTGACAGAATGATTCAAGATTTTTAGGACGCTGAGGAGTTTGAATCACTTAGGTAAGTACCACACTGCAGCACTACTGTCCCTCACTGAAAGCAGTTTTACTGGCAGCCACTGAGATAGTCTCAATTAAATAACATGCAAATTAATACCTTTATGAAACAGTAAAATATACTTGATATTTCAGGGCTGTGTATGTTCAAGGAAGGATTTTCAGCTGACAGCAGAAACAAGTTTGTAGCAGTGGATATCTAATATAATGACTTATCTTAAAGAGGAGTTCTTCTTTGCAGATCTCCTCCTGAAGCAAGCAGACAATGCTATTCAGTACTGTGAAGCCCTTTTAAATGTAGGTTTTTAAAACAGAATATTAACTGAGAAAAAGAAGGTAAGTGGATCCATATTTCAAATTTTATGCCTTTTAGACTTTGAACAGACATGTGACCTCCTCCTGAGTTCTCTGACAAATGACAATTTGGGCACAATCCCTTAGGGAAAGGAAATAGTGGCTACCTGACAAAGCCAGAGGTCTGCAGGTGACAGAAAGCTTTAAGCAGGTGCTCTCAGGTAACTCTACAGAAATGGATCATTTGTATTAAATATAAGAAAAAGACATTCCTCATGATAAGGAGCATCCCTTCTCTTGCACAGAGGATAAAAACAAATATAGCCATACGTGAATGTAAACTATTTATTCTTATGCACTTTCTATTAATTGAAAACACACTTGAAACTGGAACTGCTTCATTTAAACTGCTTTGCACTTAAATGATACAGATTTTCCAAACATTTTCTACAGCATCTTAGCATCTTTTACTTTGCAGTTCTTCTAAAAATTTAATTGGGAGGGTAAAGGAATCACACTGACTTGCCACTGGAGATCATGTAAACCTGTAAGATTTAAGTCAGTTAAAGAAGACAAAAACAGACATTTCTTCTCTGCAGGTTAGAAGCACTATCTTGAAAAATGGCAAAATCTACTTCCTCACTTTTTGCAAATACATGAATGTGTCTATGTTTACCTTTCCCTCTTTGTCACAAAATCATAGAATCATGTTTGAAAAAACCTCCAGGATAACTGAATTCAACCTTTGACCAAACACCAAGATGCCAACTAAACCAAGGCATAAAGCAAATGTTTTCAGGGATGGGACCCCACCACTCCCCTCAGCAGCCTGTAACAATGCTTAACCATCCTTTCAATGAAAACATTCTTCCTGATGTCCAACCCAATTCTCCCCTGGCAAAGCTGGAGCCTATAAGCTCTTGTCCTGTCCCTTGATGCCTGGGAGAAGAGGCTGACCCCTTCCTGGCTACGACCTCCTGTCAGGCAGCTGTAGAGACCAATAAGGTCCCCTCTGAGCCTCCTTTTCTTTAGGCTAAACACCCTCAGCACCCCCAGCTGCTCCTGACCCACTCTCCAGACTCTCCACCAGCTCCTTGCCCTTCTTTGGACTCACTCCAGCACCTCAATGTCTTTCCTGTAGTGAGGAGACCAGAACTGGACAAAGCACTCAAGGATGGCCTCACCTGTGCCTGGTACAGGGGGACAATCCCTGCCCTGGTCCTGCTGGCCACATATGGGCCAGGAAGCCATTGGCCTTCCTGGTCACCCAGACACATGCTGGCTCAGGTTCAGTGGCTGAGGACCAGCACCCCCATCTCTTTCTCCCCAGCTTTCAGTACTTGTGTAGTCCTAATTTTCAAATACCTTCCCTCTCATTTCAAAACATCTCCCAGTTTGTGTTTCTGTTCAGTCCCAGCACAAACAACCTTATCTGGGTACGTAGCTTCTTGTTCCTGCACTCCTCACTATCCACATTGTTAATCCATCACCATTTTACTCTCAAAGTACAAGGATTCAGTAAGATGGAGGACTGTATACTAAAACCACACAAATGTTAAGCTCATAGGTCTTGATCCCTGTGCCTGGATCCAGCCTGCTCCCACAGCAGCTCAGATCCCTGCTTGCAATTAAATTCTGTATACTGTATCTAGAATTATGGGGGAATTTTAAAGATGAACTCAAAGAAGCCTCAGGATCTTTTGGTGTTTTATTTAATAGCTTTTTAACGAACTATATTAGAGAACAGATTTTCACAGGAAGAGAAAAACAGCATTCTTGACATAACTAGTACCCTCCTGAAAAAATATTACTGTTTCCAAGTCCAGAGCCTTCAGCACTTTCCTATGGCAAGTTTGCTAAGATGGATGATGTATATCAGCTCTTCTAGATGGAGGTTTTCTCAACACCTCTAGGCTGAGGCATGCACTCACACTGAAAAATACAAGTCCCCAGTCAGTTTGCCAAGAAATGAGCATATGCAACTGGACTTCATTATAGGAATTGTTGGGCAACAATAAAAGTCCTAATGCCAGCACTGATGGTAAAAAAGGGGGTACAGACAGTGATGGATCCACCATGAAAGGTTAATTGGAGAGAACAAAAACAGATGCCAAGTATCCGTGTATATTTAATGTATGAGAACAACTGATACCACAGATAAGTAATTGTTGATATTTTCTTACTATGTCTTGATGTCAAAATGACTTTGCCCTCCAGAAGGAATTCTTTGCTCTGGAGGTCCTGAAGAGGTTTGGTTCTGTTCCCAGTGTTAAATTTTCCACTTGGAAAATGCAGACATTTAAGCTGCCAGCATTACAGATGGCTACCTTTCTATGCCCTTGCTTAAAAACCTAACCAAACTCCTTTTAACCAATTTGACACTTAGGTTTACCTTGTTCGAACTCAATAAGCAGTCTGAACTCTGTAATAATCTGATGTCTGCTAGACAGGCTCATTCTGTTCTCCTAAATCTAATCTGTGTTGGATCTGCCCACTATTAGAAAACTTCAACCTAGGGACTGCATGTAGATCTCTAATTTACTTCACCAAACATATTTAATCAATTCTACCTGACTATTTTCCTTTTGCTCAATGTTTGATTACTTTTATGTCATCTATTAGATACGAGCCGATGTTTTTTACAATAAGTGGGTTATCTGACAAGGCCAATTTCATGCCTCCCATTAGATAAACTGACATTTCAATCCAATTCTCTGACAAACTTAGATGAGGATACTGTGCAGTTTGAGCACATACAATGACAAGGCACTTGTCTTTTCATCCTTTCTTATCAGAACAAACACTCAGGTAAATTGAAAACCTCCCCTTCAGGATTTATTTAAATAGAACAATCAATACTTTACTTCACCACCCTCTAAAAGGAATATAAGCTACCACAAACAAGTTTTCAAAAAATCCCCTTTCTTTCCTCCCCCTGCATTTTAATGCCAGACTAACTGTTCACTGACAAGCTTCTCCTCATTAACTAGACAATATTCATGTTTACAATTACTTAATAGCAGAACTGACAGCTCTTAAATTGTGACCTTTTCCCCCTACATACTGCTGAAACCTTGCTATAACATGCTCACTCAGGTAAAAAAGAAAAAAAAAAAAAAGAGAGAGAATAAGAATACCTGGCAGTTTCTTACATGTCTTTCGTTTTCAAGATTTCATTCCTATTCCTTCATGACTGCAGATTTGATTTTCATCACCTGAAACTAGCAGCCCTTCTGTTCTTTTCAAGAGTTCTGGTACCTGGTCTCCAGTGCCACACATCATGCCACAACAGCACTACAAAGCTTAAAAATCCTTACACACATAATTGGAATCTACTTAGAGTAAATTCCTATTTAGTGAAACTTTGTCTACAGTGAAGTAGAATGAATGTTGTACAGAGTTCTAACCCACTCAACTGTGCACACATCTCTACTTAAAAGCAAACATATTTTGAAAAAAGCCCTATTCCAGTGCAGAGCTTTTTGCAACCTGAGTTACAGGTTCAGCAACCAGTATGAAACAGAGCATGATAATTCTGAAGAACTGATTCTCTTTAACTTATAAATGCTCTCTTTGACTCTCCTGTCATTCTAGCAATGTAATTCCAAGGAAATTCCTCGTAAGTCAGTTTAGTTACACCAGCATAAATAAGAAGAGAATTAAATTTGTTGTTTGTAACAAAGAGGGGGGAGTAATTACACCACTGTTTTTACAAATATTATTATTAAGCCATCAGCAGTTCCCAAGTATACTAAACATTACATGCAGTGTGGGCATATGTACATTCTTCATGATTTATGGATGGTAATGGATTAAAAAAATACATAGCTGCATGTACTGAAATCAAGCCATTATCTTTGAAGTCTGGTAACTGATATAGCAGAAAGCCTGCTAAAAACGAGAAAATACAACTTCTTAACTATATGTCATCAATAAGAAAGCATGTTTATTAATTAGCCCCTAATGCTGCTGTTCAGTAGAGTCATCTAAGGTTTTACAGCACAATGTTTAAAATGGGTCTTTTTAGGTCAGAAGGAGTGACCTGCAGGTGGTCTCATAAAAGCTCCAATACAGGCAATGGGGATTACCATAATTACTTTGCCACTCTACAAGTAGTTAATGGGATTACACCCTAAGGCTATCCACTTACTCACAGTGGCCAGTGCAAATTTTCTGAAAGAATCCTGGTAAGCACAAATGCTTTAATGATACGCTTCATAATTTCATCTACTGCACCTCAAAAGGAGCACTAACAAATTAAAACACCCTGAATCAAAGAGACTGAGAAGAAATTAATTCCTTTGGCTTCCTGTACCTCTCATCACTGACACAGTACTTCAGAACTCCTCCCTCTGCCTCCATCAGGCAGTGTTCATTCCTCCTTGTTTTCACTGGTGTTAGCTCTGAAAGATGCTTCATCATTCCTACTGTGGTTATAGTCCATGCTTGCTTTCTTTGCTGACTTTCATATGTATCTATTTTTGGCCACCTACTTTATTTTCTTTTCATGCTTGGACTGAAACAACCTCATTTCTTCCACCATGCCTTATAATTATATTCTCATCTCACCCACTCTGTTTGTTTCTTTTTTCATCTATCCATTCAAATAGCTCTTCTGTGTTTTCATGCTACAATTTGTTTTGTCTTGTTATCTTCATACCCTGGCTATTTCCAACATCCTTCTCTTGCTCTGTTTCTCTTCATTTTCTCTACAACACATTCACTAAAACCCTATTCTTGCTTTTGGAAAATGGTTTAATCTTCATTATGGCTTTCTTGCATCTTCTTCTGCTAGTGACAGATGATTCCCAATTCTACTTACATCTAAGTGTTACCAAAAGTTATTAAAAACACCCCTCCATATACTGAAATATGTGTAATTTATATGTTCACTTTAATGTAAATCTTGTATATTTTGTAGTAAATACAGTTTTAGAATACAATCTCCACAAAGGAGGCAAGTAGCCATTATTATGTTCATACTTTAAATAAAAGCTTTTAAAGATATACAGGTCTAAAGGGTGGGGTTTTTTTGGAAAATATCTAAAACAGCCATCAACAAGTACCTAGTTAATTAGCCCTGGTTTCTTCCATCACTCTCTTGTTACAGCTGGATAGACTCTCAAGATTTACATAAGCAAAACCTATTTACTGAACCTCTTATCAAGTTTAACAGGCTATGGGTGACATTCTTACTGCATTAGCAGCTGCAAGCCCTGATTCCATACACAGAGCATGCAAATACTGATTTGTATGGTGAAGTACCTTTGACTATCAGCTCTGCATAGTTGGACACACCAACTCCTCCTTCCGTCCGGATCATGCAGCGATAGTTGCCAGCGTCGCGCTTCGTGGCGTTTACCACACTGAAAAGAGCTACAAATCGTCGGGCATTGAACACTTTTATGTCCTTCAAAGGTGCATCCCGTACATAAATACCCTAGGCAAAGAAATAAAGAATATTATTAGTCATATTAAAAAAATAAAAATATGCTGGCAACCCATTTTACTTCTCTCAAGTTCCCCAGGAGGAGAGGAAAGATAAAAGCAGAAGACTGTATGTTACTTTTATAGGTGTGACAGTGAGACTTTTCTGCCTTCCCACATGAGTTAAACCATTCAGCATGAGTGGGCAACCATTAATCTGTAACAGCTGCTTTCAGCTCTTTATAGATTATAGATTGAAAGATTTGAGAGCAATGCAACATTTACTTGCTTAGCTTGTTTTACACAAATACTTAAATTTATTTATTTTTAAAAAAACCATGAAGAGCAGCATAGTCAGTCTGCTTTTTCTTCCCTCCCTGCATCTGCTGCTTGGCATATGCATTTTGCAGGGAGACATCAGTGGGTGGTTCTCATAGCAGCACCCACCCAAGGGGTTACCAGCAACTCTGGTAAAAGAGACCAGGCACAGATTTACCAGGTAAATGACCTGAAGCTGTCTCCACCTCTCACTTTCTCAGCATGACACTGGAAACTGGGAAGTTTCTGTTTCAGCACAGTGTGTTGCTGTCAATTCAACACATTGCATGTATGGCACAAGAAAATGAGTTCTGTAACAGCTGAGGAGAACAAGGAATGAAAAAACAGAGGGGAAAAGACAGAAGAAGGCCAAGATGACAACTTGCCGTGTCCTTTGACACAAAGATAATGGCAGAGAGACTTGGCCCTCAAATCCTCATCAGAACTCATGCTCCACCTGACCATGAAATAGGATCTGTGCACTATGAACAGTCAAAAACCCACAGAAAATGTGAACTAAATTATGAAAGCAGGATGGAAAAAAAAAAATCTAACCAACCACTAAAATCTACTGACATTAACCCAAAGAAGCAAACAAGAAAGATGCATTTTTCATACAATGAATGATATGTATTTCAACAAACTGAAGGCTGCAACCACTATTGAAACATGAAGAGAAACTGGAAAACCCCAACTACCACTTCACAAAAATCACTCTCTCCAGGAAGGCACACACGTTGTCTGATGCTATGTAAAATGACACCAGATATGTTCAGTGGGTTTCTCTGACTTGAGGAGCTTCAAGCAAGGTCAAGGGTCCTGCACTATCTAGCTTCTATAAAACAACAACATATCTGGTGACAGCTGTTTTTCTGCCCTGGAGTTTCTAGTTTTTCCTGCAGAGTTCAAGACATACAGAAAATATTGATTTCATTTTACTATGATTTTATTTGCCACTAAATTGGAAGTATCCTTAAAACACAAGTTATAAGGAAATAGTTTTAAACAAGTCACACAAAATTAAACTCATCCATAAATCACAAAACCAAGTTGAAGTTAATCATGTTATTATACCAAAGAAGCAACATAATTAACAATAAATACTAATTCTAATGCACAGTCATGTAGAGTCATTTCCCCTTCAAAAGAAAACATGGGCGAGGTGAAGCTTATGTGAAAGAAAAAGAAGTTTGTACGATGCCCGAAGAAGAACATGCTATCATGCCTTAAAAATTACTCAGCCATAAATAATTACTTGAGAATTACTTCAGGTAATTGACAGTTCCTTAAGATTCCTCAAAGTTTGAGCTGCTGATAAAGCAGCTTCTGTGACATGGCACGGCAGTTACCAAAACCTAAACTTGGAACGAAACATTTCAAACTACTATTTCAAAACTACTATTTTTATTAGTAATATCTATATAATATACTAAAATATAGTAATATACTAGTAATATCCTTCTAGCAAAAATGGCTGCAGATAACAGGAGATAAGCAGTGGGTTAATTAGGATTTTGGAGAATGAATATTTTTTAAAAGCCACATTATTTCTTACCTAGT
Organism: Parus major; assembly: GCF_001522545.3. Lineage (NCBI taxonomy): Eukaryota > Metazoa > Chordata > Aves > Passeriformes > Paridae > Parus > Parus major. Next base: position 100,947,433 of record NC_031769.1, read on the forward strand.
ACAATAACTTATTTAGCCCTGATAATCAGAACCGCTGATCAATCACAAGCCATAAGCCAGTTTTAAAGTATGTTACTGCAGTTTTCAGACTATTGAAGGACCCCATACCAAATCTCAAGGTTATATTACACCCACCCATATTACTATTCCCATTTCTCTAGTTGCAACATCAGGAAGCCTTATATATAATAACTTACCCAGAAATAGGGTAAGTTATTCCCTAGGGAAAAACATACTGCCACACACTGATTAATTCTAGCACCTAAACTAGCTCAGCTCATTTGGAGTGTGAACAAACTCCTCTACTCCACAGCCTGCACAGTACACCCTCCCTTCCACATGGGGAACCTGCATCCACAGTTTACCAGGACTTTTATGAGTTACCCATACAACTGAAGAACTGTGTAAATATTTTTAAATGAAATTTTTCTGCTGTTCTCATGGAGAAAGAGATGAAGGGAAAGGACTAGGCAACACCACTGTAATTTCTGCCTTAATCTTCAGTTCATGAAGAGGGAAACCATGGGAAGATATGATGCATATACAGTTCCCTACACAGAGAACTGTCTCCTACCACACTGTCCCCTCAGACCTCCAAGTGGCTGGTAGAAATCCTGAGCTTCACAGTCTGGGTGTTCACAGAAACTTCCAGCAGTCCTTGAAGGCAACTGCTCCAATACCCAGCCCCACAGGACATATTTCCCATCTTCTTCATGCATATTTAGAATGGAAATTGGAACTAATCAATGCACTGTGGCAGTTACAATAAATTACTATTTCACTTGGGTCCCATAATCTTTTTCACCTTCTGCTGATTCTCAAATATACTAATCTCACCTGATTTTGAATGTTTTAACTGCTGTTCTACAATAGGAAATCTTAGTTTGATGAAATGATTGACTTACACGGCTTTGTGACGCATGCCATCCATTTACATACCAATAATTGTAACTGAAAAAAGAGAAGCCAAATCAGACTTCAGGAGGCACACATCATTTTGCTCAAATGATAAAGCTGGAGGAGTCTAAAATGTAACTCAACTTGGCTCCACAGAGGATTTGAGCATATTTGCCCTCTACCAAAATACAGGTGAGAAAATGTTATTAATAGTGGCTTCAGAATTCATGAAAGAGCTCTGGAATAAAAAGCTGTTATCATCATTACTATAACAAAGCTGTAAAATATCTGGGAGATTATTATCAATAAAGATTATCTTGACTGACTTCTCTTGAACATTACAAACTCATGGAGGCAAAGTTTAGAGTGTCTAATTATATGTTAGAATTCAAACAGTCCCACAGAATCACTAGCATGACATTTTATACTAGAACTCCAAGGAGAAAAAAGAAGCCAAATTTTTTCTTTAGTCTCTTTAGGGAGAAATATTTTCAGGGAAAATATAGTGTCTGGAACAGACAAAGACTAAGAAACATAATTGCTTTACGTTCCACAAGAAAAAATACAACCCAAGAGAGCAAGCTTTCCCTCCCTTCTGGGATGATAGCAAATGAGTAGGAGAGCTTCTTAATTGATTTAAGCCTAAGCATAAAGGAACGGTAATGAAGGTAATGAATTCAAGTATAAGAAAAGTTCAATCTATAGGCATTACAGAAGGCAGTTACAAAGGCTGCACAGAAAAAAAAAATAATAAATAATCCCACACCTACAACTTCTCCCAAATTCTTACTTCACCAGTGGACAAATGGCGGAAGACTATTTTTAGTCTGAAAACATGTTATTTACAATTTGATATATGAATACAGAATCATTTCTGTTATAACAATACCCACACATCCAGCTCCACTCTCTTTATTTGTGATTCACGTTTTGTTCTCCCTGACTCACTGCAATGACTTCAGTAACTTACCCAGGTATGCTATCTTTTTCCCAGTATGTAACAGACCCATTTCAGGTCGCTGTATGATAAATTACAAGCTCTCAGTGCTGACTGCCAACAGCTATTTCATTTAGAATGCCTAAAAATAACATATCAAATGAAAATTTGTTTATTAAACATACTAGCACATCCCACTACAATTTCTTTATGAAGAACTATTTCCATTAGCATTCAGAGAAGTTTTCATCACTCATGAATGCAACAATCTGAGCTCCCACAAATAAGAGTGTGTTTATGTTTATGTGTATTAAATAACTTGCTGTTTAATAGAAAATTTATTTTTACTAGCTATAGCCGTTAAAACTTTAATCTCAAGGTTTTTTTTGAGATTCTTAAATTTACCGGTAGGTCTTACAAACTCTCACTTTTTACATGAAAGCCTGAATATTTCCAAATACATTATATCTTATTGAAAAATAAACAAAAAAATAATTTACTAATCCCATTCCAGAAAGGAGGATGAAATTCATTATTTACAATATATCACTATGGTACTGGTATTAAGACCTACTAGAACAGGTTGTTGGAGCAAATTTGTAGTATCCTGTTTTCTGGGTGGGGCTTATTGGTTTTGGTTTTTTTGTTTGTTTTGGGTTTTTTTTTCTGTTTTGTTTAAATACAATTTAAAAAAAAATATATGGTTCTTTTAACTTTCTTTACTTTAGCCCTGATTTGCCACACAAAAGTCTGAGGCTTTACTTCTGATTAGGGCTGTTAGCTTTTCCTGCCCCTGGGACTTGAAGAACTGTGTGAACAGGATCCTTCATTCTTTGGAAAGAGGAAGCTGCCATAATCATTTAATGTTAGACCTGCTTGGACCACAAAGGCCACGTCCCCAGGGCAGAGCTATCTCACCTCCTTAGAACACAAGAACTATGGCCACAGAATAAATTCTGAGATCCAAAAATGAAAGTAACACATTCCATTGGCTGCTGAGGAACCTGTGCATTTTCAAATGCTCAGAGAAAGCTTTTAAAAAATACATTAAAAACTGCTACTTAAGCCAACTAATGAAAATATGTAACTGGTAAATCACTTGTAAAAATAAATTTTCTATTAAACAGCAAGTTATTTAATACACATAAAAATAAGCTTAATGTAACTTCAGGATATATGCAGCTTGAAAAACCCATATTCCTAGTACCAACATATTAAATGCATATACAGACAGCTTAAAGCACTTTAAAATGCACATTATTTTTCCATTTTAGGCAAGTTAGAATGAAAAGAAATAGGTTGATAGTTATTTAAATTACACTTAGTGGCTCTTACAAGCAATGAACTAACTCTAAGTCTTTTAAATGAACAGCAATTTAGCAGCAACAATCTATATATTAAACCTTTCAGAAATACTTTTAATAAAAACGCAGCAGCAATTCAAAGGCATTGAAGTTCTGGGATGTTACATCCAGCACCACCAGCAATAATTGCTCTCAAGGCATGTATCAACAATTTTGTGAGAAGAGAGTTAGAAGGAAACATCAGTCACCCTCTGTCCATATAGGCAGATTAGGCAGTTTTTCATGCATTTAATAGAAGAAAGGGTTTGCATTATCCCACTTCCAAATATGCACATTTACGTAACTGTGATTAGAGTTATACCAGCAGGATCTCAAATAAAACCAGCAAGACCAGAAGCAGTTTTTGTCTAAAATATGTGTAATATCTAAATAAAATAGCAATTAATACCTCAGGAAAATTGCTTTGCAGAGTTCATATTCCAGTAACTAAGACTATCTCTGAATTTCTGGATTTGTGTTTATAACCAAGACAACTGTTTGTCAGTCTAGATTAGAGGCATCACATACCTTGTGATTATCTTATATTTATTCCATCTGTGTAAGTTAATATTCCATTCAAGTAATAAGGCCATGCTGGAAAAATATTATTATTGTTCTATTTGGAATTATTCTGCTATGAGACAGAATTGCACTCCACATGTGTAACTATTATTTTACCTTTCAAAAAAGGTTTTTCCTTTCAGTATTTTAATGTTTGATAACTGAGCCTTTTCTTAAACCACATAACTCTCCAGAAATCCCTGTTTATTATGACTAAACCTAAATATTGGCTGGAGCTCTCAGGTAGTACTGTAAAATATTATTTAAGTTACACATCAAGTAGTCACATTATCAAATATTAAGCACTGACATCTATTTGAAGACACAGTTACAAACACAGAAAGTAAACAAAGACAATGCATTTTCTGCAGTCATTAAACTCCGTGTAATTTAACCAAAGCAGTTACTCTCTACTCATATACTGAAATTATTTTGTATCATTTTGACAGGAGAAAAATCTTTTATCATTACATAGACATTTTAAAAGTAAGAAAAATCAACCCAAAAACTAAACCCCTGTTCAATCTATTTCTTATTTTTACTTTAAATTCCAGAGCAGCTAAGAAGAGTTTATGTCCTCTAACAATTTGCCAGTGCTTACAAAATATGTAAAATTCCAAATCTTCTTTCCATTCATTTTTAATAACACACAATGGAATATAAAATGAGTTGTAGGAAACTACAGCCTCAGAAACATCTGGAGAAAACAAAGTACCAGGAAATATCTATCTAACAGGGAGTTTAATACTCTGGATAAAAATTATGGCAAAGATCCATGTATCCACTAAGCATTTTGTTGAACTCGCTGCCCTACTTATAAAGTCACTTACTCTAATACTGTATTTTAATTCTTTGAAGCACACAACACTTAATACTTCCCATCATCCTTCTATGTGTGTTCAAAATTCCAAGAGCTAAAACGAACACCTTGCTAGAAACTGAAGGGAACTTATACAGGAATTTAAATACTCTGGGGCTTGGCAATCTGCAGATGCCAGTCTCATGGAGGGGTTAGAAAGGAGCAAAGCGATGAGAAGAAAATAAGGAAGTAGAGTCCATAAGCTTAATTTTCATCGGTAAACACCATACAAAACATAGTGTAATGCAGGTCTTGCCTTTTCTATGCAACTAGATAACATAAGACTTAAAAACCAGTGCACTCATGTCCTACATTCCCTTCACTGCAAAAGTGTTAATCTTGGGAAGAAAGGCAACATGGGAAGAAGAAACTCCAACATGCAAGTTTGGGATCAGCCTGAAGTCTGTTCTGAAGCTTAAAACAAGCAGAATAGCAGGCAGAGCCAAAACAAAACTCAGTCCTACAAAGCAGGTAAGGAAGAAGCAGCCAAGAAAGAAACACAGATAGATTTGAGGATGACAAATCATTATGGGCTCGGCTACTGCCTCCTGGATAGATTCTTCCAAATGGGAGGAATGAATGGTGAGCAGAGAGGCAGAAAAGAAAGCTGTAAGAAACCCCTCAATACTGATAGTGCAATTCATGAATAAAGGAGTAATAGGAGTTATAATATTACCATAGGAGTAATAATCAGTAGTAAGGAAGGCACAAGTTGGTTCATGTAACAGGGAATATACAGAGGGGTTTGGCTGGAGGTTTTTCACTCTTAATTACTGAGACAGTCACAGTAATCAAGTCACAGTTTAACAACTCACCCTCCTCAGTGGTCTGCTTCCTTCCCATCATGTTCTCCTTGGATTTAATTTAAACTTTACTTGCGTTCTCCTTGCCTCAAAACAGCCTCAACAGCCTCTATTATTTTTTTTTTCCCCTTCTTTTCTAAAAAAAGCCTCTCCTAAACTCCAATTTGAACAAGGTACCTTCCAGCAGTAGCTTTGCACATTTTACCTACAGTATTCATGGTAAAGGTCAGTGTTTCTTCCTCCCAAAGGTCCAGCATAGCACAGAAAACTTGCTAAATTTATTTCATCAGTTCCCTAATTCTTACATATCCTTAAGCAATTCTATTGCTGCTGAACAGTGCTTCATATCAAGGCAGTCTTCAAGATCCAGAAACAGAGAAACAGTCCAACATCCTGCACTCTTGGAAGGAAAGCTGAATTTAATCAGCCCTCTCTGGCACAGGTCAACTGTTTCATTAACTTAGGTCTGCTAATCACCATTTTATTATTTAATACTCCAGAATAACTGGAAGACTAACACATCACAATGAATTTTTTGAACAGTGTACACTTGGGTTAATTTTTAAAAAAAGACAAGAATTTCAAAAATTTTTGACTGATAGAAGTAATCCCAGAACAACTTTTCTTATGAGTGACTTCATTAAATGAGAATATATATATATGCGGGGGTGTGGAGGGAAAGGTTTATGTGTATCCACTCTGAGTTATGTCCATAATTGTCTGCAGATAAACAAATTTTCTGGAAATCAATGTACATAGTCAATTCATTAATATTTGGTAACTTCTGAATACCTGACACACATATCAAAAACAGGGAGAAAGGGAAGAAGAAACAAGAACTATTATTACCTGTTACCACAAGAATTTTGTCCAGAGTTCAAGTTTTGTATCAACTTGTAATACAAAAATAATAACAGCTCTCCTGCATGGTACTTCTGACGCTATAGATATAACCTGCAAATTCAGCAGATGTGGAAGATGAAAACCCACTAATTGTTCAGGTTACTTGCAAACAAACTGTGCCAAGCTTTCCCTAGGTCTTGTCACGTTTTGCACTGTTTTCCATAATGAAGTTCCCAGTGGACTAATAGTATACAGTGTTAAAAAAAAGCAAACTTTCGAACTTTAATGCATCTATTAAAAGTTTTCAGAGCCCACATTGCCTTCATAAGCAGGAACAGTTGTTTGGAAACCAAATGCATGTTTCAGTGTCACAAGGACACTCTTGGCTGAGCAGACTCCACCTCTGCTAGACAGGTGATGAAGGAAGGCCTTTGGAGGACACCACCCATTATCACTCCTTGCAACCTGATGGATGAGCGGCACCACTACACAGGAAAGCATGTCTTCCCTCTATCTACACTACTTTTTTCCTAGTGCATCAACAGTTGCTTAGGGTTTAAGGGTTTTTCATAAAATAATCAGATTTGCTTACATCACCTTAAGTTTCTTTTCTGGTATCACTACCAACATGGTGTGTTTTGCTTATTGGCCTGAAGGGTTTCTGATTCAAGGGTTTTGAGTAATGTCATAACATAAAATTTCACAACTGCTCAGTTAAGTATTTTCACCAGAATTCAACAGAATTCAAGTGTTTTGAGTAACACTTCCAACACCATTTAGGAATTATGTAGCTCATACACAATTATAGAAGTGACGTTTATTCTTCCACCTACCCCCATCTGAATTAATTTAGTATTACTAACAAAATTCCCTGACATTTCTTCATGGTTACCAACATTTGGCTTTTTTATTCCAGTCTGGGTGGATTGGGAGGTGTAGCCTGCAGAGCAGCTTTGCTGGCCAGGCTTCTTCAGTGTTTCTCCAAGAGAGAATAAAAGGCTTATTTCTGGCTCCACTTTTACAGTGGCACCATCTCATACAAGTCATGGAAGGCTTTTCATGATTCAGAGGAGCTGCTGCACCACCAGGCATTTGACCACAGAGCCTGCTGTACCACTTAGTGCTGCTGAAGCTAACCTGTAACAGAAAACCTGGTACCCTAGGGGGGGAACCACCTTTAATGTACATTTCCACCACACTCCAAACACATTCAGCTGCACACAGCTTCCTAATAAAATCACTAGACTCAAAGGTTTCTGCCACCTCCAAAACCTCCCCAAAGTCAAAACACTTCACAGATAGATCAATTTCAAGATGACATTTTGCCTCTTGCATATGTTCACTGGGATTTATCATTAACAGTCCACAATTAATTAATTTCTCCTAGTCTCTGGTATCACTAATAACTGAAGATACCATAAGAGAAATCATAGGATCAGAGAAGCATTAGTCAAACCTATATTCAGACAAGAATAAAACCAGTAAGTCCATATAAAAAAGTGTATTATATGTATCAGACGATTCGTGTGTAAGGCATATAACGAGAGAAAAGGTTGCACCAAATATCACAGGTCCTTAGACACTGGCTAACACAAACACAATACACATCACAAACCTCCTACAGATGTTTTTCTGCTATATGGTAAGGTTACTGTGCATTTACTGAAAAACACCTAAACTTGATTAATGACAATTAATAGAAAATACTTAATATATGCTGCAAAAAATAGCACTAAATATTAACAATATTAATATTATTAATATTATTAATTATTTATATTATCAATATAAATAAATATGAACAAGTTGTGAGTGGGACACAAAGAAATTAACATTCCAAAAACTGGAAATAATATTAAATATTCACCAGAATTTAAAGAAAAACCCAAAATTTCACCTATGCAGTAATGTATAGTGTCCCATCCTATAGGACCTTAATTGTTCTTCTAACAGTAAAATCATCTCAGGTTATCTACAAAAAATCAGATCAGGATGCACATGCTTCAGGATGCATGCAATCTTGGCAAAGTCTTTAGCTAACTGATGTCATTAAAGCTTCTCTCAAGGCAATGGACTCTAGACAATCTGAGTGAACCAGATGGTTTGCCCAGTCTTGGAAGACTGAGTTATTGATAAACAAGAGGAAAAATGGTCTTGTGCACTCCTGTAGTACACAAATGCACCTACTCATCAAACATCAAGTACTTCAATGTTAAAACGAGCATCTTTAGGCCTACCTCATTGTACAGTTTACTTTAATAGTTCCACCTGTTTGTGTTACCAAGCTGTTACATGTGTATGATTTAACAGTTAAATTACTGCTTCATTATCTTAGTACTCAAAAATGGCCTAAATATTTTTTTCCTCAAGTGCTTCAAAACTTGGCAATGAAAATGATAATTATGGGGAAGTCTCAGAGAGTTTACAGCACAACAAAAAAATTCTTATGGAAGTCTAGAACTTTGTTCACCCTCTGGGTTACTGTATACAATTTACATAACAAGCACATGCACACACATACACAGTTTTGTATATCCTATAAATCTATTCGATTTTCATCATCTGCCAAGAGTAATTTCACTGGTTCTACATTCTTCCAAGGATGTTTTTGATATCTCTCATTTGGGTATGTGTGTACTCCTGAGGAAAACAATTTGCTTTCCAGAACTCCCTCTGACACAGGACTACATCTCTTCCTTTGAAAAAGTAATAAATAATGCATACAGGTAGTTTTGTATATAGATGAATAAAATCTTTCGTAGTCTTCACACCTTCAGCAAAAGATTACTGAGGATGCAAAAAAAAATAAAAAATACACTGAATAAGGTGAAAGACAGCTTTCAGGAAACAAAAGGAAAAGCCAAATCCAGGAAATAAACTATTTACATAAGGTAGGAGAGAGATTGGCCATTAAAGTGATACTGTTCTTAGCTTCTTGGCTGCAAATGAAGTAGTACACATCCTGCATGCATAAACCACAGTATGAAAGATTCCACCCTCTCCCTTTTTATCAAAAAATATCCATTAGTCCCTTGCTACTGATAAATCTGATGGTTCTGCTTACTAAAGCTGTCAGCCATATCCTGAGATCCTATTGTTATCTGCTTGCCATCAACAAATTCCTACTTTCAGTTCTCTATTCTGCAATAAAATTTATGTGTTTGAGAATTACATTTTAAAGTAACTATTTACATTTCAACCATGGTTTAGAATAAAGCCAGGAAAAATAAATTACTGCTGTGAAGTGATGACCTCTCTTTTCATCAGCTATAGCTGAGGAACCTCTCTCAAGAAAGGCTACTAACGTTGGGTCAAAGCACATCTGAAAAATGCAATTGCAATATCAAAAGATTGTGTTTGATATTAAAATGGATTTTCATTATATCTGGGTATGATTTGACAGCAATTTCCTGTAAATGATACTGTAGATCATTCTAAGGATAAGCAGGACACAGAGACAACTAAATGAACCCGCTGCAAATAATGAGAGGCAGCAGATGAGGATGGGAAAATGAAGAAATGGAGACAGGCCTCATAGGCTAAAGAAAACCAAGCCAATTCTTTGCAGCCAATATGATGCACCAAAAGCAGGTTACTTCCAGAAATGAAGTAACCCCTCTCTCCTATGATACAGATTTGTGTTTCCTATGCCAATTTACTGGACACTAAGGCTTTTCAGAAGACTGTCTCAGCTGCTTTCATTTGACCATGAATGGTTCAGTATTCCACCTGCTCATTTCTTTCCAACAGTAGGAGCACAGGAAGGAGCACAGGAATTTTTTCTCAACCATTCAGTAGGAAAGAGTCATCCCATACTGGCAATAACCTGCATTGTTCACAGATGTGAAAAAGAAAATGTAAGCAGATTAGACACATCTGTTAATTGTAGACATTCAGATTTATTTTGTTATGTTTATGTTTAGAACATAAGCTAGTGGAGATGTGATTCATAAACATACAATCTAACCAATGACCTTATTAACCAGACACTCATTACAATGACAAAACAAACTTGTTTGATGTATGATACTATGTGGTGTTCTTGAGCCCCTTCATTTGAATTTAACCTGAAATGGTATCACTGAAAATACCCACAATTTGCTGTCAGATTACCTGACAAGCTTGTGATCACAGCTCATGAACTAGAGAGTATGGCTGCCTAGTGGAATGAGGAAAAATGTTTTTCTGCACCATGCAGTAGGTAAACAGCTTTCTGTCTTCCCTTTCCCGAAAGAGCAAATACTGATCACAGCATCATGAAACAAATTTCATGCCTCAGTGGTCTAATTTGGGTAGCTAACATATGAATTGTGATTCCCTCAAGGCCCTTTCAATTGCAAGAAGTTCTACAATACTCCATAAATTAGCAGACTCCACGTTCCATGGGGAATAAGAGTGGGAAAGACTTGAAAAGAGAAAAAAAAAAAAAAAAAAAAAAGTGATGGAAGTAAAGTATAATTTATGGATTTCACTCAGGACTGCTTCAAGGCCTGGGCATTATTAGACTAAGAACATCTATGCTGTTTCCAGCAACTACTTTCTTAGGAAATACATGGAGACTAAAACAATTAATCAACTCACAATTATTCATTTGTTTTAAAGAACATATAGCCCTCACAGTCTAGCAGACTGTAAAAAGTAAAGAATTTGCTGATCAGATAAATGTGTACCTCTAAACTTGAACTCTGTTGCACAGAAGCAGAGAGGTACTAAATAAGAGACAGAAGTACAGTAGTGAAATCCTGGCACTACTGGAAACTGCAGAAATGTCACTGAATTCAGTGGGCTTGTGATTTCAACCTGGCAATTTACCTGTACTTCAGACTAACAGTGTGAATCTGAAGAAAATGACAGGTACTGGAAATCATTTGGGAGCAAATTATCTCACAGTATTCTGAAATTGTCAAATCCAAACAGATTAGGCCTCCCAATACAACTCACATGGCAGAAATGCTGAAAAGCCCCTGATAATATCACTCAACTGCGTTTACTTATATATTTATTTACTCTGATTTATCCTTAAGGTTTTATAGGTGTAATGAAACAAACCACTGAAAGGATAGTGGAAAAGGCTTACTCTTTCTGGTGAACTAAGCATATCATAGAGATTGCATGATTTGTTTGCAGTACCACTAAAGCCCAAATCCCTCTTACCTGAGTGCTAGCATAAACGTTCCCAGGGAATGGTGTTGACTTTATTCTGGCTCTAGTGTATATAAGAATGTCTTTTATTAAGATGTTTTGTAGTTGAATATTGAGTTTAGTGCTACTGGGAACGCAAAGATCCTCAACATCCACTTAACCAGTTATATGATGTACTGGATACCACGTTTTCTGACAGCTGGTACTGTCAGCTGCATTGCACTCACAGTCCTGCAGCAGTGTCATGAGATGTCACACACAGGCATATACAAAACTCCCCAGCATCACACCACGAGACCAGAGAGCCAGGTGATGAACAGACAGGTGCAAGGGCTGGGGATCTGTTACCCAACAACACCCTAGTGTGCTAAAATGCAGCTGATCCTGTAGGGAACTGTTATCTGATAGCCTCAATTTGCAGCATCCCACACATGGAGCTGTTTGATCAGTCTTACTGGAAGTTGAGCAGACATCTGTGGAAACTGGCAAACAAGTGGAAAAATAAATCCAAGCTATCCAGGAGATCCTGTCAACTTCTAAAACATTCTTATGCAAAGGCACACCTGGAATTTGCACAACCTTAAGCTGATTACCAGGGGGACCTATAGTTCTACAGGCAGAATAAATAAACAGTGGCCCTGTAGGAAGATAAAATTCCTCTAAAGTCTGTCTGTCTCTACTTTCTTATCCTTCATATAGAAAAAAAACCCTCATAATCATGTACAAACAAGGAATCAACTAAGATCAGATATTTTGGAATTTCTATGCTGTTAATAAAATAGTTTTGTATTACATAAAGTCTAGAAGGATATTTAATTTCTACAATGAAGAAATTAAATTTCAGCCTGGCTGAGAATTTACACATGTTCTAAATTCTGTGAAAAAAATTAAAGGTGTAAAGGTACTGTCCTGAAACATGAAAAACTGAATGGAATGAGGATTTCCTTACACTGAATTCTACCTTCAGTTTTACAATAGAGCATTTTGTCAAAGTTCAAAGGTCCTAGAAAGGATATAATTGATGAAATAGCAACCCATTATTTTCCCATACATGCTAAACCCTTTCATGGCTAGAAAAATTTTTCAGAAAATCTTGGTGGCTTAGGAAAGACAAGAGTCTAATTCTAGCAATTGAGCAGTGAATACTGTCTTTAAGGGGTTGGAACACTAGAAAAATATCAGCCTTGTATCAGCAAGATGTTGGAAATACCCATGCAAACCCAAATAAAACCAAAGGAGATATTCATTGCCTTCAATGCATTTGATCAGGCTCTTTCTGAACAGACATAACAGTTCATCATTCATACAGCGATAAATATGAGCCTTTGCTTTTCAACTGAATTTAATTACATTTTTGTGTGTTAGATTTCTTGTAACTACTTAGTTGTTTAACCTGACACACTTAAATGAATAATTTACAAAATGCAAATTCAATGAGAAAGGGTAACTATAGTAAAAGCCTGAAATTGTTTGAAAGAACAAATAGAGAATTTAATTTCTAAGTCCCACCTGTTACCATTGCCTATTTCACCTATCCCTCTTTCTCCACCTATTGCAGCTTTACCTGACTGATCTTCTCAGACATTGTTCTGCTTATTTTGACTGTCCTTACTTCCTTCTCACATAAAATGTCTCAGTTCTGGCATGCTGGTTTTCATGGGTAGAAATCACTGGGATCTGGAGGCCGCTGTACTCCTGATGCTAAGTCCAAAACACTCACTATTGTTTGCTGTAGGGAACAACTCTGCTGGCAGCAAGACAGCTGTTAAACTTGCACCCTTATTATTAAAAGAGATCAAGCAGAAAGGCATGTCTTTGATACCTACACATATGAGTAAGGGAACACAATCTTTACTGGAAGAAAATGAGTTGGAGACAGACTTTAAATCAAGATCTGATACCCATCTAGAAGCTAAATTACTGATTAAGTGAAAAACAACTGACTAAAGGAATAGAAGATTATTTGGCTCTGTAATACAGAAGGTCAGATTTGACTTTCATACACTGTCTTCTCCCCAGCTAGACTGTGAGAATGGAATTTTAGCTGAAAATACTGAACAGAGATAGAGGTAAGCCAAGAGATATTGTAATATTCCAGTTAGCCAGCAAAGACTTCTGTTCTTCCTTGGGGATTTAACCTTTACTCATGATTGCCACACATAAGGAAAACAGTACCTTTATTTTCAGTAAGGCATTCCACCAAAACAAGGCAGAAAGATCTTCCAGTAGCATTTTCTTCAACCGAATACCTACCATACAGCAGCAGCTCAAAGGCACTAAAAAAATCTAATATTGATGAAATGGACAGCCCATAATTTTTCACGTTTTACATTCCTTTCAGAGTCTCTCCTCTCTCCAGATATCAGTGCATTAGGGAAAAAAGAAATTACCTGTAACCAGAGTTTGTCACCTGAGTCTGTTCCACCATTGGCAGTGCATTGAAAAGTAGCAAACTGTCCTGCATTGACTTCCACACTCTGAAGACGCAAGAAATGGGGAGTTTTTGCTGTTGGAAAAGACACAAGCGTTAAAGTTATGCAAGACCAAAGTACTGGCTATGAAAGATTCAAGCAAATGAAATAGTTCTGCTTTAAAAGGTTTAAGTCACTGACTATGCATCAGATTCCAGGCTGTTTTACTTCCATGCCTTGGGAAGAGTAGAATAGAAGGGTGGTGTGTAACTGTTCCTGATGTGTAAACTACCTCAGCACAACATCCCTCTTGTAATAACTACCTATTAAAACAGATCATTTTGGAAACTAAGCATGTTTTGAAGACAAACCTATTAAATGCTTACACTACCAACTAGACAAGCCAGTAAGAAATGATGTTATCAGGGGAACAGGTTTTTCTTCTTAACCAAGTACCCTGTCTATAGAGGAGATCCTTCAGAAATGTAGCCCACCAAACGGGTACAATACTAACATAACACTCCTCACCAACTACAGCTGTACTGTTTAAACACAATTCTTTTCAACAACACTGCAGAAAAAACCCAAAACACAACACATATTCTCCATACCAATGCTTATTTTTCTTCTAGAAAGAGAAAACAATCTCAGTAAAAATTAAAGCAATACACCTACTAAGCTAATGGATGAAACTGATATTCAAACAAGAATTATATCCACTGAAGTAAAAAAGGCAGTGTATTTTTGTTTTACTAGAGAGAGTCAAGCATGTAGTATAGAAAAATATAGATATATGATACAGAAACCCATCCTTGAAAGCACAATCTTCCCCAATTCAATTCCCCTACTCAAATCCTACTGCAGCCACGCAGACTTCTCTCTTGCACTGTCTATAATAATGGATAAACCAGGCTTCAAACATTGCTTTTCATCATGAAAATCTTAGTACTAGCAGTAGAATAGCAAACTAAGCATCTATTTTCTAGCAGAGCATTACAACCATTTAAAGTGTTGATGATATTATCTTAAAAGCTCTTATTACTGGAAGAAATTGCATTTTTAAGGAATTTATAAATAGCTAGCTTCACAGAAAAGTTGCTAAATATCCAGTGCAAGACAGCATAAGAAGGAGGAGGGGGAATAAAATTTATTATACATACAGACATTTTGTTTTTTAAACATTTTTCAATTAGGACAGACAGAGTTTAGGTCAAAATTATCCACTTATTTGCCTTTGAAACTATCTGTGTCAGAATACCCAGTAAAATTCTTCTGTATATTCCCCATTTCTCAGCTGTCACTTTTTTTCTTTTTTTCTTCCCAAATCTGCTTCTACCTCACTTGATTTTAATGGTTCCTTGGTCTTCTTAAATTCTAGAAAACTAGCTTTTCTGAATTACCAAGTATGGCCTAAGTGGAGAATAGCATTGGGTTTTAAAAACAAACACACACACACAAAAACCTGGCCATCTACCATAACTCATTTCTTTCATTTCTACACACCTACAATCTGTCTTCTGCTTGGTCTTTGTACTACCCAGGCAGCTGCCTGTCAAATATTTTTCCTATTTCAATTTCTGTTTAAAGAGTTAATAATTCCAGAAATATACAGAAATAATATCATTATGAGCTTCACAAAGTTTCAGACAGAGTAATTTTACTTTAATTTTCACACTTTTTGAATTTTCTTTAGACAGTTTAACTGGTTTGAAGTCTTAATTTCTAACATTTTGATTACTTCATCAAAGAACTTTTCATTAAAGCTTTTTCATTGCAATACTGTTATGTTCGAATTCTACATGCTACAGGCTATAAACAAGAACAATTTGCAGGTTTTGAGAATTGATTGGTACAAACACACAGATCAGACCCCTCAAGATCTGTATAAAAAAACCAGAAAGCCACTAAAATGCTGCCTCAGACTTCTCCTACCTGAACCAAGGATATAAATTCAAAATGCAGAAGCACCTATACTTTCTAACAACATGAGAGCCTGCTGTGTTTATTAGAAATAAGTGACTCAGAAATAACAGCTGCTGATTCTGCATAACTGTCTCTGTATTTGAAGAAATGTGTGTGTCTTCTTGCCATTAACACTAAAACCGTTTTTATGAGGTGCTTCAGTATTTACCGATAGAGCACTTTCTATTTGGAATTACAGCTGTTACTTAAAAGCCACAACAAATGCATACAAGCACAATATGGTGTAAGAGGAACAACTACACAGAAGTTGGTGTCTTCTTCCCCACTCAGTCATTTGGTCAGTAAGATCACAACCTACTATTCCATGTATGATCTTAATACATCTTATTTAACAAACAGCAGACACGTGAAGTAATGTTTTATTTAAGTTGTATATTTAATTATGTCTGGATTACCACATTCAAGCTTTATTTACAAGGTCTGACTTGATTGTCAAGTCAGACAATTCAGGATAATTAACTACTACATATCCTTAATAATGAGATAATGAAATATATCTGAAGCATAAAGAAGTGAAACAGTGCAGAAATTGAGCCATGAACCTTAGGAAGTACCCTAAGTAACCTTGCTTAGCAAAGCCTCAGTCTTCAGCCAGCTGAGTTTTCTTCTTTCTAAGCCTTGGAAAAAATAATTATATATAGTCAGCTGTTGTGCTGTTCATCTCCTCTCATTAATATCTCAGCTTGTGGCTGCACTGAATTTTTGATGCAGACGGAAAACTCATCAACAAATCTTAGAATCACAGAATCATGACTTGGTGATTTTGTTCTAAAGAAGCTGCCATATGGCCCAGTTTGGGTTTGGGACTCATGCTAAGTGCTGTACACAAGGTGCTCATAAGACAGATGTCTTTCAGCATAATAAGGTGCAATGATGCCATTTTTAGCAACACTTCATACATATACTCAGCCTGTACTTATGGCAGCAACATTGTTTTCTGACATTTTCCTGATCTTTTACTCCACATTTATCAAAGCATAGTGGCACATTTATTTTAGGGGGTTTGGCTTTACAACACAAGACAGGTACTTACTACATGGATGTCCTAGAACTTTGACTTCATCAATAGCCACATATCCAGAGTGACCTGATGTAACCACTTCAAAAACAACCTGAGAAGCAGAAATAGAATTTTGGTTAGCATATTTGGAACACAGGGAATATAAAAATAGTTTGTCATGGAAAAATAAATCAACTCTTTCAATATGTTAAGGACACCTGGAAAGCAAAACACAATCATAAAACCCTCAAAATGTGTTGCTCTTATCATTAAAATTAACCAGAACTTAAATTACATTTTTTCATGTTTACAACATTTTTGGAGATTTAAAAGCAGGATTATATACAGCTCACAGTAGAATTAACTAATCTCCCCAATATTTGCTCTGCCAAAATAGTTATCTAATAAATGCCTTAAGTATTAAGATCGGTATTTTATTTCCAACTCTTTGTCTTGCAGGATGAACTGATTTTATTTTAAAAATTACAATTCTGTAGTATACAGAGATTTTCAGGGTATCAAACAGAAACACACCTATTTTCAGGAATGCATTTTGCATGCTTTTAATCTTCCACTAAATGCAGTGAATTAAGCAAAGCAGATCCATTTGCCATGGTTTGTTTAATGGCTATAAATAGGTCACAAAATAAATGGACTGTTCTTGCCATTTGAATTGAGTACACTCTAAAGTAAACCTCTCCAAAGTTTGGCAGCTTTAGCTTTGGACATCCCAAGAATGTTTACATGGAATAGAAGAAAATATGCCAGTAATGTTAGCAGGTACATTTCCACACCAATGCTCAAGAAATTCATGCTAAAATCCAGGTTGTTATTTTTTGTGGGTTTTTTTTTTTTTTTTTTAATACTTCACTTTTGCTCAGAAAGTTAACTCTAATTGCCTTTTATAACTGGTATCAGGAAGCACCCTGAGGAAGACAAAGCTTAGAAACCATTTTTTGCACATATGCTGTACCTGACCTTGGAAGAGATGCACACCCTTTATACCATATCCCTTACTGAATGATACAGAATGCAAGTATGTTACGAGGATAACACACAGCTCCATAATATATCACAATTTTCTGATGTTGAATAAACACTCTCAGAACACTGATTCTGATTTTAAAACAAACCTTGTTGTAAGAAAAACTTTCCCACCCTTCTGCCTTTGCCTTCTCCCTTCTTTTTCACTGCTCTACCTGTGGACACCGATCCGTTGTTCTCTTTGAGATTTCTTCTTCCTAACACCTGTCCATCTTTCCCTCCCAGTCCCACTGGAAAAAAAATTGCTGTAACTATGGCATTAACTCTACATGGCTGAAAAGGAAAAAAATATTTTTCATTCTAGCTCTGCCTCCTGTCTACACAAAATTTCAACCTAAAGTGCCAGTGTTGCCACTACATGAATCGTGCTGCAAGAAAAAAAACACAAGATGTCACTGAGCAAAGTCCAAATGCTGCCAAAGAAATTTTTCAGAAACAAGTTCAGCAAGAAAAGGGTTGCTCATTTGGGTTTCTAAATGCCAGATGCCACTCTATTGGTTGTTAAAGTTGGTATTACTCATCCACAGCACCAGGCTGAACAGGATTTGGCTCCCAGCGTTCAGCGGAACATCCAGAGCAACATCATTCAAAATTTCAAAGGCTCTCCTTCCCTATGAAGAAGAAAATCTCCTGATAAAATTTGTCTTAACTATCCTTGGAAGCAGAAGTTCTTAAAGAAGACAAAAAGGAAAGCCTCAGTGAATAACCTGCATTCAGAGACCTGAGAGGTGATGTGCACTAGGTAATCCTAAGTTTTAACAGCAGTGCAAGACCCAAGAATGCAGCTCCTGCTGTCAGACACTGAACTTTGAAAAAAGAACAAGCATTTCTCTCTATTAAGAAATACAACAAAGTTGCAAGTTCTTAATTTGTGTTACAATCTCTGAAAAAAAGTAACTATGCTGACTAAAAAAGGCAGAGTGCTCCATTTCCTGAAGAGATACCAAGCCTATTCCACAATGAGAACATTAAAAAGACCATAGGGTATGAGAAGCATGGCATAGCCCCAGGAACCTGCAGTTAAGGCAGAGACACTGCAACACAGTAGTGGAGAACAGGGAGCAGATAACCAGGTCTCAGAAATGATGGAAAAGTTACCCAGGGAAATATGCTGCCACAAAGTCATTCACTGAGATAACTGAATCTAGGTGTGGACACAAAGACCTGCCTCTAAAAACAACAGAGGGCTGGGGACAGCTACTGATTTGTTTCCTGTATTCCCTTGTGGCTTGGAGTTTTCTGTGTTAAGAAGAAAAATACATTAACAACTAAGCTTCTGGGTTTTATTGAAACATAACCTAAAAAAATAAAAATAAAAATATAAAATAAAAATAAACATAAACCCTATATCTCCTATGGAGCATTCAGCATAAGAGCAGCTGCACAAAGCCATCTGAAAGGCCTACCTGATCCATGATCCCATCACTGCAAAGTATGTTGGTTTTTTTTCAGGTTCTCAACTTTCACATGCTAAATTCTAAAAGATACCCTGAGGAACTGGTCCATGCACACCTGTGGAGCAGCCAGCCAAAGCAGTCAGATGTTTTCTGCTAAAAATGTTGCTGCCAACTAACACAGATTTAAACTATTTTTTAAAAATGCTGCATAGGAGTGTCTTTTCTAAAGAACTACTTGACTTCCAGCAAGACCAATAACCTGAGCTTTACAAAAGAAAACATGCAATATCTGAGTCAATCACAAAATAATTTCTGCAATTCATAACAGGGGAGCTTAGCTACAAGCTCTCTGAGAGGCTTTAAGTATCTCAGTATTGCAATCTATTCACAGCCAAAAAAGCTCATAGATTCCTATTCCTTCAGTTCATAGGCAGAAACTACTACCTTGAAACATTAGCATCAGAACTGCTAATAACAACAGCAGAGAAAAAACTCAACAACTCATACAATTGATCTAAAATACCCTGCTGTACCTCTAGACAAAATAGCGAAAGTGTTATTCCACAAAAAAGCTAGGCAGTGTACCAAGAAAATGCCAATTGGACATACAACTGAATTACAATTATTGACATTAATGAGAGTATGTTCCAAAGAAAAGTATTACAAATTGAAATGCTGTCAGTTTAATCATGCTTCCACTAAAAGCAATAGCCAAACTTTAATAATACAAACTTTAATGACTGTAACTTTTAGTCTCTTCTGACATGGAATAAGCCATTTTTAGTAAATGGAAAGAGACACTAAAGTCAATAGTGACATACCATTCTCAGAGACACTGATTCATATACAGAAGAAAAAATATGCACAAATACAGAGTGGTCAGAATGGAATAACAGCAGACCTGAGGAGAAGAACTTGAGGGTGTTGCTGGATGAGAAGGTCAAAGCAACCCAGCCATGTGCACTTGAAGCCCAGAAAGCCAACTCTACCCTGGATGCACACAGTGATATGACAAGGAATGATGGCTTTGAACTGAAAGAGGATGGATTTTGATTAGATACTAGTACAAAAACCTTTACTGAGAGGGCGGTGAAACACTGGCATATGTTTCCCAGAGAAATTGAGCTCCATCTCTGGAAGTGTTCAAAGATACACAGTGTTCACAGGATGGGGCTTTGAGAAACCTGGTTTTATGGAAGGTGTCCCAGTCACAGCAGGAGCTTGGAGTCTGGAGCTAGATGATCTTTAAGGTCCCTTCCAACTCAACTCATTCCATGATTATACAAACATGACAGCTTATTCCAAGTGTAGGAATATAATCCCTCTTCTGTTCACAGGCTGTGAAATACTATAAATTGCTATGTACAAAATCAGTATTTTGTTTTATTTGAATAGATGAATGAAGATTATGCTAATATCAAATATCTGCTAACTAAACATTTTCCCTTTTTAAATTAAAAAAGGAATTTGATTCTATACATTACAGGTTTCTGAAAGTCCTGATAAGAGTGCTGCACATGGTGAGAGAGTGAGACCTGAGAAACACTTCTGGTAGCCCATTTACTCACTGAAAACCTTACAATAGGGATGTCAAGACTCTTCACAAATCTGGATCAGTGTTCCTAGTAAATTCACTAGAAATGAAACCTAGAAACTTATTTTGCATCCAATATTCTCCATAATTTCCCATTTGAAAAGTAGCTTGCCATGTAAACATTAACTTTTTCACTGCCACCTCCAAACTCTGCCTTTTCTCATGGCTGATGCAACACCTGCAGGCAATACAAAAGACTCGAGTCAAATCAGAGAAAACACTCCAGCAACGTCAGACTGGGCGGCCCTTGGATTTTTTGCCTATTATTCCACCACCTTATCAGTCCGGAAACAACTGGTTAAAACACGGAATTCATTTGCTCAGGAAAAGCTGCTGAGCACTGCCCTGAGAGCTGTTTTACACCGTTCTCCCCGCAGCAGGCCTGCCAAACAGGAACCAGGGAAGCGGCTTAGCACTGCACTGTCCCTGATCCTCCCTGCTTCACTGAAGAGCAAAATTAGCTTTTCATTCCTGCCACTTCCCCTTGCTACATATGAACAAAGAAAGGGGGTCTGCTCACCAACAAAAATGCTTACTGCTGAAAATGTGCAACTCAAGATAACTCGTTTGTTCCAAAGAACAATAGAAATAAACAGGTTTTGTTGCCACACAACCTCACTCTGTAAATTCCTGCCTTTGTTGCCGCAAAATTACAACACTTTCAGTCAAAAGGTGGATTGTACCTAATATAAACACTGTCCTTCACACAACTTAAAAATAGCATTTTGCAAAAACAAGAAAGAGAAAGGAGTATTAAGAAAGCTGCTTAAGCTCAGGTTGCAATCCTGCCCCCCTGCATCCCCAGTGCAGGCAGTGCTGCATCGCACGCTGCACTCTCCTCTCTCCCTGCTGGGCTTTACTGCACAGGGCACCGTTCTTTGACTGCACTGTGCAAGGCACTGGGAACAGTTTCTCTCCAGAAAATTGGCATTGACTTGTACCCTGTGGGTTGAATTCTCCTCCCCTTTCTGACTCACCCTAGGACTACCTGCCTTATCACAGCAGCAGCAAGTGCCTTCTCATCAAAGCCATATGAAAGCAGGTTCCTGACCTGGACCTTCCCAGGCCCCGCAGAGGTCCATCACAGCTTATTGACGTGGGCTGCCTAAACTGTGATCAGGCCTCCCTGAATGGGAATTCACATCATGCCAACTTCCCTCCCCAACTCTCCTACACAACTATCACCTGGCCCTCACACCTGCACTCAAGAACATGAAACAACATTTTGGTGGCTGCTGCCAACCCAAGACTACAAAGAAACAAGCAAGCCAGACAGAAAACTGAACTCCTGACATTAAGGCTTGTTAAATCTTATTCTTCTTTTTCTGTTTTTTAAACCAGTTGCTGTCTTGTGTTTCTCTACTGAAGGCCTGAATGCTTTTCTGGTTTAGGAGCAAGGGACAGGAGTAAATAACAGAGCCCTGTGTATATGACAAAAATTGCATGCCTCCTTACTTGTGACCATTTTTAGACTGCTGGGGGCTTTTAATTTAGGTATGTGGTTCGCCCTGGTGTATCTTTCTCAAAACAGCTATTCCCAAAGCATGTGAGTCAATGAAGAAGAACTATTTAAGATGCCTGACACAGGTTTGTTTTTCAAAATGCAATATGCATTTCAAAGTTTCTCTGGAGTTCAAAGCACAGTTCAGGAACTGTACGTGTGCAGTTGAATGCAACACACACAACACATGAGAATGTGAGCCTAACTTTTATGAATAAGAAGCTTAATGCTCTGTCCTAGATGAGGATTTAAGCACATTGCATGAGCCAAACTCCAAGAAAAACATGTACAAAGCTGGTTATGAAACAAATGTATGTTTAAGTTCAGATTTAAAAAGTTAGGTTGGATCTACTGCTTCCTATTCCCTAAACTCCTAATTTACAAGGGGAAGTGTCAGAATGGTGAAGGGTAAATCTCATCTCTGTGAAGTGATACCATGTAACTCCTTTGTGTCCTCACTAAAAAGGATCAGGACTTACTGACAGGCTCTTACCCCATTTTTTCAGTCCAGCTTCAAAGCATTTTACATTTAAAGATCGTGCAGTGGCACAGACAGTTGTGTTACTCCACTGGAAGCTATTTTTAATATTTTCAGTTCAATTTCTGGATTTTAAATCTGCAGTGTTTGTTGTTTTACTTAAACAAGATTTGTTTCAGTTCAGTGCTGCCATGACTGACTTCCAGCAAAGTACAAAGCAAATAATACAAAATATAAAAACTGATAAGGGGATGGTGTGTGACTTGCAGTGCTGCGGTGTTAAATTGCTTGCTTGAAGGGTTAGAAGCAGGGAACACAATCCCCTCTCCACACTCAACTCAGTAGTAGCTTTTGCATATTGTTATGTTCCAAAATGGTAACACTTCTAAATATATTTATATATAGTATATATTTGATTTTAATATATAATAAATTTTAAATCCTACTTATTGGTCTGAGAATTGTTAACTAACCTAGGAAAAAAACCCTAAAATCACCAGATTCTACTCCTACTAAAAAATCCAAATGAGAAAAAACCTCAAAACATTAAAGAAAATAAAAACATATCCCTTCCCCCCAAAAAACTCAAAACCCTGTCACCCTCTCCTCACTAGATGAGAAGTGTTTTCATGACTTTTATCTCAAAGCATCAATTTTAGAGCCTCTCAACCTACTGAGACTGCTCCCCAAGAAACTAAAAACAATCTTGCCACTAACCAGCAAAATCTATGTAGTGTTCACTTTTCTTTTTCTATGTACATTCTAATTCTACCCAAGTTAGGAAGGGGGTGAAGGTCTTAGGAATTGTGTGAAGCTCTGTTTTGTTTGCAGGCTGTCTCCAAAGGTACAATAAACTCCTTGATGCTCTTGCTTAAGATGCACCAAATAGACAATAGCTCAGCAAACCAAACAAATTTCTCCCGGGCACAATGTTAAAAAGAGGAAGGCAATGCTCCCTCAGGGGAGCACTCCTAAAGCGATTTTATAAAACAGAAATGAGACTAGTACCTGCAGAAATACACCAGCTACTTCAAAACAAATAGCTCAGAGACCAGGAGGCACAGCAGAAAAGAACAAGCTGTGCTGATTATCTTGGACTCTCAGAAGGTGCTTGGCAGCTTGAACCCATGTTACTGCAAACACACTGTTATCACTAACTGGACAGCAGTGCAGACATACCCTAAAATCAATGGCAGATATTAGGCAGCAGTACTTGGAAGATCATGGAAAATTACAAAATTAAATATATCCTTCATCGACAGAATGCTTGACAATTTAAATAGTCAGCAAGTAATCAACAATTAATGTGGTTACATGCAGGTTATAATTGTGATTTGTGATATATACATAGTACAGGTTACCCATGGTGTGCAACATACACATTATAGCTAACTGGCAAAAAGAAATGGGTACATTAAAGGAAATATATTATTTAGTTCAAAGACTGCACTTCTAACGAGTCAATTCTAAATAGAAACCCAACCTGAACAGTATTTACAAGCTTGGGCAACTGGTACTACAATAATAAACTACTGTTAATTATTAAATCTTTTCAACATTTTGCTTATATGCGCCCGCAATACATGATTTAAACCAATAAATCTTTAGAAGCTGGATTAAAATTCAGTCCACACTACATAATCTGATTTGTAGTCAGCTACCATTTAGTGGGAGTTATTTTGCCTACGTTTTTCAACAGCAAAGCAGACACAACACACTGTTTGAAAAAATATTGAATTGTATAAATATTGTAACCCTGAAATATTATCATATATAATTTGTTCTCAGAGTTCTGTAGTACATTTTGGTTTCATTTGCATCTAGACAACTTGTAGGTGTTCTGCTAAGGGAATGGAATTACAAAACATTCACAGATGTGGATGGCTACACAGGTGATGTGATGTAAAACACAACAAAGACAATCACAGAATTACACTGCTTTGTCCCTTCACCTATTAATGTCATGTCTTCTCTTGGAGATTACTCATTGGGAAACTACAACCTTCATAAAAGAAAATTTAAAAAGGGCTCCATCATTCCTTAAAAATCTTAAGGAGCTTTTCTTAATTATATTCAGTAAGGTCAGACAAACTCAGAAAATCACTGGAAGTCTTGCATATTTTGGAGGTTTTGTGTGGAACATATGGATTTGTGCCAAAGGAGGTTGGAGTTTTGGACTCAAATGAACAACAGTTTAGGAAAGAGACTTGGTACTATATTATATACCCATCACATGAGTCCTGTGCCTTTCCCACTATTCCTGCCATCACCAGAGCTGTCACCTAACTTGGGCCATATTCTCACAAGATCCACGTATACCCTCTCTCCTCTTCCTGCCCTTCTCCCAGCTGCTTGCAGCTAACATCCTGTCTTCCCCCACAACAAACTCTGTGAAGAAGAAAAAGCATGAAAACTGATGAAAGGAGTTCAGAAACGATGAAAAATTGCAAATGTCAGCACTCAAGTGAGGAAATTGCATCACAGATCTCTGAGAGGATGGAGGCAACCAAAAACGAAGACAATTAACTATAAGCTCTTAAAATGGTGACAGCACTTCCTGGAAAATAAATGAGCTTATTTACAATGAAACCAGTGAAGCTACAGTATTTAACAGCGATTCCCTGCACTGCCATGGATATTACCATAGCATGAGATCTTCTGGCACATCAGCTAAATTGCAGTACCTAACCAGGTACTATTTCAGACTATATGCAGCAAATGCAAAGAAAATTACTTACTATACCCCACAATGAAAGGAAGATTATGCAAAAATGTCAACATTTCCAGCAGCAAGGAGAGCACACAGAATCCATTACAGACAGGCTCAGGCATCTATTACACATTAGCTGATGAGTGGCAATCTGCTAAACTACAGTACCACATCCAAAGCATGTAAGGGTTCACCTACAAATAATGAACAGTCCAGATGGCCAGGTCTTGAGGAAAAAGAGGATGGGAAAGGTTATCCTTCTGTTTCTATGGCCAAATACCCATATTACTCAGACATCAGTTAGAGGTATCATACAGTCAGAAATCTGACACAAATTATTATTAATAACATTAGTAATGAACATTTGAAACTGTCAGAGGTTTTGTGTGGTTTTAAGAACATGTTAATTTACCTTAAAATTAATAGTCAGTCAAGTCTTCTTCTACTAAAATCCCCCTGTCCACATCAGCCTTTTGATTCAAAGCTAGAGTGAGACTTTGAAGCATAGCCCTCTTCTTTACTGACTGCTGATTCCTCAGCAGTTCTGCTGCATAAAACCAGACTCCTTTCAGAAGACAGAAAAGCAGATGCTCCTCTACTAATTCACTAGACAGATGGGAACATTTTGGACTTGAGCATAAATGACACAGTCACACATTTACCCAGTATTCAGTACTCCTGAACCGCCCACCATGTTCACAAAACCTTCCAGTACATTCCACATTATAAACCACTGAGCTACATCCAATGTCAGCCACAAAATTGTCTGTGGGATGCTCTATCCTCTTCTCCCACCATCCATTGAGGCTAACAACACAGACTAGTCTTCACCATTTCAGTCAAGACAGAAAGGCTTTCTGGCAGCACTGGAAGGCATTCTCAACACTGGCATCAAATTGTTACCATGAGATCTTGATGCAAGGGCAGAGAATCATAGGTGTGTACTGAGCTGGGAAAAGGAACTTAAAGATTATGGATACCAACTCCCTGTTCCCCACAGGACTACCTAAAACCAAACCAAATGACAGAGAGCACCATCTAAACACTTCCTTAACTCTGACAGGCAACAAAATACATACTGCCCTTTCATGCTGAGAGATGTATGACTAAACCAAGCTTGGACTTTGTGATCAGGATACAGCCTTGTGCTCCAGAGTCAGGTAGCACACAGCTTCTCCCACACAGCTGAGGTGAACCTCAGCTCTGCTAATATGCCTGCCCTTCCTCAAAAGGCACAAGAGTATTACCTCATCGAGCCTGCAGACAATTATAAAAGATCCTCATCATGAAGTCTGCTGAGATGTCCTTAAGCTTACACTGAATCCTCTCCAGGAAGTCCTGACAACGCAGTTGCAGCAATTCCTAAGATTCTTGGGTAGAACACTGGATGCAAATGCAGACCCTGTGAATACCAACTATCCAACCTAGGAACACACTATCAGAGGCAAGAGAAAATGAATACGGGTGCTCTTCTGGGTCTGCAAGTATTGCATCAACTGCCAGGCATCTCACATTCCAAGAATAAAATGTTCCTAGCCCTCCAAACTCATCTTTTGGAGTAGGACTTCCTGTTTCATTTTGGGTGAAACAATCATAGGGGAAAGACTCCAGAAAGTTCTTCAGCATTTTTTTTTCCTTAGAAGAAAAGAGTTCAAAAAGGACAGACTGAGTTCACTTGAGACATCCTCACAGATCAGATGCTGCAGCTGCAGAAAGGAGTCCACTGAAGCCTCCCAGAGTACCTTACTTACCATAAGGTGACAATATTCAATACAGGCAAACAAATAAAATACAATTCAAACTTTCGAAACTTCAAGTGAAGATGGAAGAACCTCAGTAACACCTGTATGCTACTGGTCTGCTCTTATTAAAGTAAGTTACTTGTTTGTGGAGACATAGACTTTTTCACAGGAAGAAGGAGAAAAAACATTGAACTACTATAGAACAGTAAGTCACTGTATAATCTAAACCTTCCTACAGAAAAGCAGCACCCTAAGGGACTGTCAAGTGAAATTCCCCCTGAATCTTTAGGATGCACTCAAAATACCATTCCTGTGACAGCTATGATTATATTTATGTTTACTACTGGACAAATGGATATTGCATTCAGAGTTAAGACTTGAACTGAGGATTCAAAGGATTCTGCTGGTTCGAAAGCAACAAGTATTGTGATCTAAATCAAACTTGAAGATTGTACTGCAACAAAAATTGCTACATCCCTAATGAACTGAAAGAACGAGTGAATTTATTACAGAGAAATAGAGTTAATTGACTGAAATCCATGGCAAAATTTCTAGATTTTTTTCAACATAATTAGTTCATCCACATTTAGAGCATGTGTGCACTTCATACACTTTATAAATATATGTAAACATATAAACACAGCCATATGTATGTAAAAACAAACATTTAGCATTATGTACAAAAATGTGATTAAGATGATGATCAACTAGAAATACTGAAAGGTACTCTGATTTAAAGTTAAAATGATGATTAAAAACCAGTAGGTATTATGAGAAATGAAATTTCATAAAAAGTAAGACATACCTGATAAAAATTGGGCCAGAAAGTACTAATTGCCAGTTCTGCTCTGTTCCAAGTGGCAGTGATAGATGTGTTCCAGACTGGGTTACCAATAGGACCATCATTAACCTTCACATATACATTCAAAGTGCCAGGGCTAGCTCCACTCTTGCTTGAAACATAATAGTGAAAATCAATACAATGTGTATCATTTTCTTTCAGATGGGGCATCAGGAGGTGAGCTTTCTGTCCGGCAAATCTTCCAGACGTGTTCACCAGCATGAAAGAACCTGCAAAAACAAAGTGACTTATTCAATTTCCTCCTTATTTTTCTCTTATCTGTAACTAAAGCATAAATAATAATAGTAATAGTAATAATAGTAATAGTAATAATAATAATAATTATTATTCAACCATTTTTATTCTACTAACATAAGAGTAATTTTTATTTGGTAGGTATTTAATCTCAAATTTCTTTTGCAGAATCTCAAAATTCTTTTGTAAAGCTAGTAAATACTACAGTCTTTATTCTACAGGTGGGGAAGGACAAAGACAAAAACCCCCAAATGCTGAAGTAATCTGCACTGCAATAAACCTACAGATGGTAGTACAGAATCAACTGAAGGTCTCAGCTATCTGAGTGTTTCTGCATGCACGGTCTCTGCTGGCTTTGCATGGCAAGGCTGTGGTCGTGGGGGAGCTACAGGAGTGGCTTCTTGTGAGGAGCTTCCCCACATGTCCTAGGCAGCCAGCAGCAGTCAGCTCCACAGCAGCCCCACTGCTGGCCAAAGCCAAGCCCAGCGGTGATGGTGGCAGAGCCTTTGGGAGAACATAATTAGAAAGGTGGGAAAAAAGAAGAACTTCAAACCGTAGACAAAGAGAGGAGTGAGAATATGTGAGTGACACAGCTCTGCAGACACCAAGGTCAGTGCAGAAGGAGGGGAGGAGGTGCTCCAGGCCCTGGAGCTGAGATTCCCCAGCAGCCCAAGTGAGGACCAGGGTGAGTCAGGCTGGACCTGCAGCCTGTGGAGGGCCCCACACCAGATTAACCAGATGGCCAGAGGAGGCTGTGACTTTGTGGCAAGTCCACACTGGAGCAGGTTTACTGCCAGGACTCAAGACCTGGGTTGGGACCCACACTGGAGCAATCTGTGCCTGCAGGACTGCATCCTGTGGGAAGGGCAGGACTGCCAGAGAAGGAGGAGACTGCGAGGGTCCTGCTCTTGATGAGGAAGGAGTGGCAGAGACAGTGTGTGATGAACTGACCTACTTCCTGCCCCTCTGCACTGCTGGGAGGGAAAAGAGAGAAAACTCAGGAGTGAAGCTGAGACCAGGATGAAGGGGAGCACACTTAGTGTCCAGCCAGGGTCAATCCACAAGGATTGCAATGAAATTTAAGAGAATTTTATGTGTTCAGATGGTTGGATGCAGTATGTGATGCAGAGCTTAAAATGTTCTCAGCACCTTAGCCTTTCTCTAGCTAATCACAAGTTACCTACTTGACTAAGTATGACAATTGTCTCCTGTCCTCAAAAGCTCACAAAAGAATGAACAAATGTAAATACAAGCAAACGGGTAAGCTTTACAAGTAAAATAAAAAAGGGGTGGGTTGGATTTTATATTATGGTCACAAAGCGGCAGATGACAAGAAATGTAAAAGTATTCAAACAAAGTTACATTCAAACAACTCTCACATGAGCACTAGTCATTTTATACACTATTTTTCAGTGCTCATTTATGTGTTTCATTGAAGTACACCTTCAAAATAATCATGCTGCAGAACTAAGGAATTTGAAAGACTGTAGAGATGTTAGCAAAATACAACATGATTTCTGAGACACTCATATTTCTGGGTTGAACAAATGAAAAGGAAAGAATTTTATTAACAGATAACCTATCATATCACAGAAGGAAATAAAATCCAATACCTACTTTGGAAAGAAAACATATCAATAAAATGCATGAGATAATTTAAACCCTGCCTTTTTCTTAAGTTCAGAAATGGATATGTTATAGTTCCCTGCTACAAATGCATAACTAAGTGTTCTTAGAAAAATAAAAGTACACACACATTTGTCACATAATTAATAGAAACTATGTTTTCTTCTTGTTTTTTTTTTCTTTTTCTTACTTTAATGAGTGACAATGCCTCTTAATGAGATGCAAATAATTTCTTAAAATGGAATGTTGGAGAACCTTTGTCCAGACTGTAACTTTATGCTGAATAAGTTAAACTATTCAATAATCTTAGTTTTGCAGTTGAATTTGAATTATTTATCAAGTATAATTTCCTTTCTAGACAACTTCATAAAATTGACAAAAATGGAACTCACTTATAATACAAAGGAATATTATATATTTTACTTCCTGAAAGGTGCTACTCTATATTTAATTCACAGTCTGTTTGTTACTGTAATATATTGGGAAAAATCCTTATTCATTAGTAACATAAAGTTGCTGAATACTTGTTTTTTTCTTTAAACAGACAGAAAAGAAACTAATATTCCTTCCATCAATTAGTACATGCTCTGCCATTCAAATAATTTATTTACATTTAAAACATAAACCCCTTGAAATAGGTATAATTTGCTAAGTTATAAGAGCAATATTTAAAGCATTCATGAATTCACTAAAAATTAACTGTCAAGATTTTTCATATGGAAACTATCACTCCAACAAACAAAAATCCCCCAAGTATGCTTTCTCACAGTGGATCAGTTCTCCAGAACAGCTTATCATATACTGGGGCACATAAGAAATACACATAAAAAATAAGTGAAGCTATACACTGGCATATCTAGAAGGAAACAGTTATCTGCCAGAATTGAAGGACTCCACAAGAAAACACGTACAATTATCATCAACTGAGCACTCATTCCTAAGAAGAAACAGCAAGTGCATGTCTTGCTATAAATACACTTATTTTATCACACTTACTTAATTTCTCTAAATGCACTTCCATGTTCAAACACATGGATGATGGTCACTTCCTCAGCCAAAAAGTTTTAATGGGATTTACTTGGGTTTAGTCTTCAGGGCTATGTTTAGGCACTAGATGCAGTGTAGTAAAACCTAATGGTGCTCGTCATTCATTAAATTCAGGCTACTTTAGTCCATAACCTTGCTAAATCACCTGTATTTCACCATTTTAGCTAAGCAGTTGAAATCAACAAAGCAGTGACTTTCCTAAAGTCACTGCTGCTGTTTACAATTCCTCACTGAAAAACGATTCAGTAGTAATTCAGCAAATATTTGGTTCGTGTAAATATTAATTCTAACAAGATGCAATTCTTGAAAAAAAAAATGGATTTGCTTCAGAGTAAATGGGAAATTAATATCCTGGTAATTCTCACTAGTAAATGGACATTTTCTGTGAAATATTGGACACACAAAGGTGGTCAAAAGATAGAGTGGCAGAAGAACTGAAAAAAAAAAGATGTTTAAAAAAGGAAATCTGACAAATGGAAAAGCAATATGCTACCCTACAAAAAATGATGGGAATGGCATAAGAGAGATTTTCCAGTCACTTCTGCAAGTTTTCACCATGTCACTTCACCTTGTTAAGAGATCCTTTTTATATTAGGAATGTCAAACACAATGAAATTGAATGCAGTATCATTTTTCATGCATGAAGAAAATGTGACTAGTGAGCACAGAAAGTTATTTTGCTGATTTTTCACCAGTTATATATGGTTGAGGACAAATTATTAGTCTTCCTAATAAACATTTTTTTAAAAAGTACTAGCATTTAACTTGTTCAGGCATTACTATTGGTTGATTTTGACTCTCAATATTTGAAAAATTTGCTAAATGATGGAGAGCAAAAAAGTCTGATTTTAAGAACAGATATTCTGTGTATTACTTTATTAATAAAACATCCTTCAGGTGCCGAAGGACATCATAAATGCTGTGACAGGGCAGTTCATAGAACCACAGAAAGGCTTGGATTGGAAGGTACATACAAAAGATTACTTTTTTTATCAAAACAGGATTCCTTAAATGCCAGCCAACCCTACAGCCATCACTCAGAAGAGATTTTGACTGATTGCCCAAGACCAAGTGTGGAGGAACTGCTCAAGATGCTGGAACTGCTGCTGTGCATGAGCAGATGAATGGTGAGGCTCAAGAAGAGTGAGTACCACTTTCAGACAAGGCAAACTCAGTAAAGGTGTTATTTATTTACTGTACTTCATAAACAAACATGTACACAGTCCACCCTGAAGTACTGCAGAAAGCAAAGGACCTGAATTAAGTAACAGTCCAACTTGCACTTTAACTCCCAAAGCTTGCAAACAAAACAGGTTTTGTCTTCAGGATGTTTTCTTACTATTTACTAATGTTATAGAAAAAGGAAAATACATTTTCAGGCAACATTTGAAAATTACAGGGCTGCTGTAATTTGAGAAAACTCTCAAAGCACAACTATCACTAGCTAAAGAAGCTGGAGCTTTTACTCAAATGCACCACTTCCAGACATCACCCAGCAAGCATGTGCACACAAACATCAGAGACACTTGAACCCCTGAACTGACATAATCAGCTGTCCCAAAATACACCAGCTGAAAGTCTTCCCTTCAGTGCCTCAGTTAACACCCATCAGTTCTGCTCATTAACTAACTAACCATTACTGTCTCCAGGTGAATTTTAAGTCTTCTTTTGAGCAATATTTACTCAAATTAAATTTAACATGGTAATTTCAATCATTATTTATTACCTATCCTAAAAACATCATTAGTCTCCACTTTCAAGCTGTTTATCTTCCAAATTTGCAACTATTCAAACTCTTGGAAAAAATCCATTAAAAATGCACCGTAAGTCCTGTGTATTTTTTTAAAAGATCAATTCATTTCTACCCATAATGCCAGCTTTGTTTCAGCAGAACAATTAATAAGACTAATAAGCCTTATAATTCTTCCACTAAATTCAATTCTTAAAATTCTTCCTCATCTCATATGCATAGACACATCTTCCATTACTTTGTTAGAAACTGCTTTGATCAAGCTCAAACATGAAATCGTTTATTTCTTTATCCTGGAATTTCTGCAGCCCCTTTTCCAATAGCCATTATAAACAAAAAAAACAAACCCTGCCTTCTGATGAATGCTGTTTGTTTTTTCAAGCCTTTTCAATATTTATTGATTTTGAAAACTCATCCTGTAATCTGTTATTCTGTTTTCTTCATGACTATGTTTTCAAAAACCATACTGACATATTCAAGGCTGCTTCTTATATAACTAATATTACCTCTTCACAGAAAGCTAAGCAATGTACTGTAGAGGCATACAAAGTTCACAAGCTATTAGAGAAATCAACTTCATGAGCATAAATTCTTAGAGAGTTGTCTCAAGTTTCAAATTCAGCTTCTGAAGCAATCACTTTATCAATAATTTTAGGAAAAACAGAAATCACAGTAAGATAAGACTTGAAGATAGGCAGACCCAGACCCAAGGAGAGTTTTAAACACTAAGCTTTCCAGCAGCATCTCCCTTGGTCTGGAACAGGCAAATTCTGGTTGAGCATTCTAAAGCAGGGAGTAGGTATATATTCAAAACACTTAACACTTGAAAATTAATTGAAAGTAACTAAAATTAGAGGACAGTCTGGATCTTTCCAAAGTCCTAGTATCATGGAATCATTTAGGTTGGAAAAAAACTAGACTACTGTTGATAGAGAACAAAGTTAATGCTATGTTTGTATAAAAACCTTCTGAAGGTCAGGGAAAAAGAGATCACACATGAACTGCAATTCCACTCATGAACACAACTGGGAAGTTTTCTGTTTGGTTAGTTTATTTGTTTATTTGTTTGTAACAGGAAACCTGACTTGCCTGAATAAAAGGAAATGCATCTACAAGGAAATTCTCTGCTTGATAAGAAAGGTCAGGCGTGGTGTGGACAACAAAATCTCCAAGGAATTGTACTATTCCTCTTGTTCCTGGAGAGTCACCTTAGATGCAGCCCTGGCCTGAGGCAGAAAAGCAGCAACACCACAGGGGCAAAGTTTCCTTACCCCAGTCATTCAGAAAACCCACATCTGTACTACTACCTCTACTGGGAGAGATTCTCACTTTTAAAGGAACTGTGCTCCTTCTGGGTTTCAAAGACGTAAGTCCGGTGCAGGGCAATGGTTTTTTTTTCATTTCTGTCATTCCACATTTGGTGTACCCTAATGTGCTCTGCAGCTTCACCAATATCTTCTACAGCCAGCAGGAATTGTGCTACAAACTGCTAAGACTGAGAACTGATTTCTAAAACACACTCACGATAAAAAGTTTCCCCAACAAGGTATGCAAAGTTTTCTTCAAATTCTCTCTAGAGTCCTCATGATGCAGTCAGCTGGATATCTTTAAAGGTGACCTAATGTATTTCACCAGCTATAATATTTTTTTTTAACTTTTATGCTATGACTGGATTTCAAACATGCCAGAGCTTTGAGACAGATCTGTCTACACCTTTTCCTTAAAATGAACACACCAAAAAATACCAAAAGTGCTTGAAAGAAATGGTGTTTTATTGGAACATAGACTTGAAAAACTGTCTTCTGTCTGAAAACCCAGATTCTTTTGAGACACAGAGGTAAAATACAAATACCTTTTCTGCCCAACTATGTCTTTGCAACAAGGGCCCTTTTCCTCCAGACCTGCTTGCCACACTAGCAATCTTCAATAGCCCTTATGGATTCAACAACTTGACTTGTTCTCCTCTGGGTTAACAGAAAAATCTTCCCTCTGCTCATCATGTCTGGCCTAGTTTTGTGTTTCTTCCCCATGACTCTAAGAAAACTTCCAATGTGTGAGCTCTCCAGTTCGCACATCTATTACTGCCTATCCTACTGTTCCCTGGAAAAGCTTCTCCCATAGCCAGATGCTCTCAAAGAAATCCTTTTTTCCACTTCTGAGAACTTTCCCTAACCAAAAGCATGCAGTTACCCACCATGGACTTTACCACAGCATATAACACACAGACAAAAAATTATTTTAAAAGACACCTTGAACCACTCATTGTCAACACACAGAACGACAGTATGTGTGTGAAGAGTTTTTTATGTGTCCCTTCTGTTTTCAAGGAAATGAGGCAAAGTTTCAAACGTCACTAACAGAATAGAACTTGTTCAGCACAAAAGCTCTCTCCCTGCCTCAGAGGCTACATTCACAGATGTTTCCTTGCCTTGTTTGTTCCTAATAGGGCACAGCTCCACTGGTTGATTATTTAGCCTGTGTACCTGCACTGAGACTACAAGAGGTCTGCTAGACACATCTGCTGATCTACCCTGAACAAAAGTAAGGGAAGTCAAAATACAGGATGTGGAACATAAAGGATTAAAGGGTAAGGACAGAAATAGTAACAATCAGCATTGTAACAGACAAACAGGCCTTGCTAAAAAAAAAAAAAAAAAAAAAGGGAATGAATTGGGAATTACTAGGAAAAAATGAGCCTTCTTAACAGACAAACTTCACCAAGGCCTTAAAAAAAAAAAAAAAAAAAAAAAAAGCCAACCCTTGGATGTACAGTTGAAGGAGACTGCAAGTATTGCTGTAACTACAGCAGCTAAAGATCTAAGACCTCTATGAAGTGCTTACCATAGTAAGTGAATTGATCAGAGCAGCAAAAGAGAACACATCTAATGTATTAAAAGCTGAATTACTGAAGCAACTGTTAATGAAGAAATCCTAGTAAACATGGATGAGGTTCTGCTAGTGGGATTTTTTTACATCACTGTTAAATTAGGTGCTGTTTAACTTCCTTAACAGGGATATAGGAACAGATGTAAACCTGTTTCTGGGAAAAAATGAAATTACACAAACACTGGCAAAAATCCCACAAAGCATCTGAGTAGCCAAATCTATGCTACTCTCAGGAACCAGGGTCAATCTTCATCTCCCTGCCTGACAGACACAGGGCTGCTACAGTTCCACATCCCCAGATCCAGCTGGTTCCCAACACTGGCAGACAGACATACAGCAAGAGAGGGGAGAGAGAGACAGCCTGACAGATAAATACAGACAGAAAAACACTGCTTTTATCAGCGTCCCTGTGAACACACCAAGCATTCACACAAAGCATTGGCAGCCCTGTCCTGTTCTTCCTCTCCAGCCCAGGGCAATCTCACTGCTAGAGGAACCTACACCCTGCTCCTCCCCAGGCTCTAGCCCCCACATACAAAAGCCCCCAACTTTCATGGTCCCACAGCAGCTCCTGACACTCAAATCTCTTCTCCCACTCTCTGGTTAGCTTGGTTTGAAGTTTATGAGTGTCCACACACACACACACTCTGAAAATCTGAGTGCACCCACAGACAAGATTGTTGAAACTGGGTTTAATAAGAACACAGGATCGATTACTATAATCAAGCATCAGGCAGAGTCTCACCAGCATACCGAGCAGTCAGATACATACACAGGACGAGACTCTAATCCCTTTATCCCTCTATTTCTGCCATGCCTGCTCCTCCCCAATCCAACTTGACTCCTGCCTTTGGTCCCCATATTCACAGCTGCACATGCAGTGAGAGCAGCACACAAAATGGCAAGCTGTGTTTTCCGATGAGTCACTTACCCTATCAACTTGCATTTTATTATAACATGGCACTCAAAGCATGGGGCAGTTGTTCTGTCACAGAAGATAAGTATCTGTAAAACTAACCAGCACACACTAACAATAGCTGCTGCAGCCCAGAAACTCTCCTTTCTCTTCTAAGCACATTCTCCTTGCTGCACCACCAGTAACATTAGTCATTATTTTTGTAAATCATTCAACCATGTAATTCAGCATTTAAGAAACAATACTCAGGAGATAAGCAGGAATCGGTTTTAACATGTTTCAGGGGAGCTCTTGGGGTAAACCAGTTACTTTTCAGATAAAAGCTTTGCAGAAGTAAATGCAGAAAGGCTGAGGGAGAGGGGATCATAGTTTGATCCATGTTACTCTTATCTGAAAAGTACCATCTCCAAGAACAGGGTTAAGTGCTACTGGTACTCTTCTCCCTTCCCAGTGACAGGCTGAAAGGTCTGTTAAACACAGAGGTTAATATAAAAAGCTTCTGAAGGCCCGAAGACAGTGAGCTTTACAACTTCTACAGAGATACAATTTTCTTTCAGCTTTAGGTCGCTAGGTTAATGTCTGGCTAACGATCGCACCCATGTATACTCTTCCTGTTCTAGATCATCCAAGCAATAAGTTACTTCTCATTTAAAAGCTGACTGTCATTTGTAAAGTGTTTTCTGGCTGATTACTAATTTCCTAGCTACTGATAAAAACAAATTGTCATCATAATACTATCAGGTGTGTAAACGGCACACTATATGCAAATGGCAGGCATCTTTGAACTTCACTCAATTGTCTGAGAGTTTTTCACACATCTGTAAAGCAGAAAACAAAAACTATTGTATTGCCTACGGCACTAAATCCCACAATAACAGAGAACCTTCTGAAATCCTGCTGGATTTATCAGTAGTTTTAGAAGCATATTAGCCTCAAGGGATTTTTTTGTTACTGGAGTAATTTACTCATGGTTTCATGAGCATGAGTAAAGATAACTCACAAGAAATCTTCCTTATCTAGTCAAAAGAGTGTGTTAAACATTGCATTGCCGTCTACTGCGGATCTGTGGAGCTGTTTTGTTTTTACTCTACCCTCCTCTTTTGAATCAAAGCAGCCATCTTTGTCTCATCTGTTCAATACACTCACCTTACAACTCCCTTAGCATGGGCCATGTGTCACTTCAATTTTTTTACTTCCACATAAAAAATCTTGCTCAGAAATTAGAAGCTCACCAGTATAATTACAATCAGAGTGGCTTCCCTAAAACATACTTTTATGCTCTGTTTTTCTAAATTGAATCACTCATTGAGACTCCAAACCACAAGTAGTGGGCTTTCTTCCCCAGTTAAACTACAAATTACTTCAGATTAGTATTCACAGCACTTTTCTTCCACAGAAACGCTTCAGAGACCTTAGACAAGACTTGCTGAGCAAAATTTTAAGCACATCAGGGCCTGTGTTTTACTGATGAGCAACAGGATGGCTCAGGACCTTTACTCCTGAGCTCATGTCCCACAGGAAATCATTGTTATACCAGCACAAAGGCACACCCCATGGCAACTACAGGACAGTTTAAGCCGTAATGGATCAGATACTGCACTTTCTGCAGGCAAAGTTACACACTTTAGTCAGCCTATACTGTAACAATATGAAAGCTTTAAAACTGATGGAATAGCATATCCAGTTGGGGCTATTACTTCCATCTTAAATAAATCACAAAACAAACAACCCCCCTGCCCCCATGAATTCAATCTGCTTTTAAAATGAAATTTAACACTAGTTTACACCAAGATTTATACCTGCCTGTGTGTTCATTTATCAGCTTGGAATATTGCCTTAGCTGGGCTTTGTACAGGAATTACAGACCCATTACACCTCCATTTTTCCATCTCTTTTTTTTTAATTTTTAAATGCACTTATACCTTTGCCACAAAGGCAGCTGACAGCATTTTCTACAAATTGGTATATAAAGCCATACTTCACTTAGGTATTCTCCTCTTACAGATCCTGATACACTTATCAATGACAAAGAGATGAATGACATATCTTAAGAAGTCAAATTTGTTTTTTCTACCTGATTTTCAAATTCTAAAGCAAATGAAAAATACGTAGGTATTTGTTATCCAAGGTGTAAGTTATGTGAAAGAATTTCACTACATGACAAATTAAAAAAAATATTTAAAGCATAAAGATTGTCTTTCCTTAAAGAATATATTAAACTACTCATTCAACATAACATCAGCTCTAAAATAAAGTTCTTTTTGCAAAAAACCACCTTCTTGGCAGGAAGAAAATAAAGCCTATGGTCGGCAATTTAATTCTTGACATGGTAACCATTACAGTACAGTCTTATCTTTAAAGGCTCTTATCTAGAAGAGATTACGTCACAAACTACATCAGAAAAAATGAATACTGTGCAGGTTGCCAATTTATCTGTGTTTATTCACACAATAATTTCCCTCACTGTGGCAACCGGCAGAGCTCCCAAAGCCATTTGCACACTGATAAAATGGGAATTTAGCTTCTCATTCTTTTAAAGAGACTTTTTCCAAGCCCCAGATGGAACTGGTTTTAAGTCTTATACTACCACGGCTATTTTCCATGTCCTAATTAGTCTCCACTTGTATCCACCTTAAATACAGAAGAAAAAAAAAATCTCTAATTCATTTAATTGCTGTACATAACAGTTAACGTATTTACCAAATGAACTTCATGTTGGGCTTTCTGCCTGTGCAGCCCCATGGAGGATACTGTTTAATGTACTTATTTTCAAGTTCTAGTCTGCTAGAGACACATTAAAGATATTAACTTGGGCCTGATTCATCACTGAAATAAGCCTTCCAGTTTCCATGACTCACAATCCCAGGAACTGAGATTGTCATTCAAGAGAACAACAGAATCAGGGTAGGTTTTTTTCAAAAAGGGAAAGCATAAGACTCTAATTAACACAAGGGCTTAACGATGTGCTTAAGTACCATTCAGGAAAGCACTTAGATACTTAATTTGTCTTCAATAGGATTAAAAATTCAGAAGGTGCATGCTAATATTTCTGCAGGATGCTTTCTGGACTCTTGAGATCCTGCCATTGCAGGAATCTGACATTTCACAGCTTTATTAAAAATTGCTAATTGAAATGTCATTGTGTTAAAGCACACAATTTTCAAAAATTACATTTTATACTAAAGGTGGCTGGTGGTCTGCAAGAAAAATTAAGGATTTGTAGAAGAGCTCAAGCAAAAAAAGTTTGGACAACTGACTTAAACTCTTGACTTCTTTTTTTTTTTCCCCCAGAAATTAATCTGGAAGTGAATATTCAGGCATGTGAGTGATTTTAAAGGGGAAAGAGAGATAAGTAAGTGTTTTCCCTACTGAAAAAGGGGAATGTGTCTTTACATGTATTTAAAATAGGCTGCAGAATTAATAACAACCAAACAGAAACCAACCTAAAGGAAAACAAATGCTCTGCACTTTTCTTCTTTGTTGACATTTAAAAGCTTCTAGGTCAACACTTGGACAAGAAAGTAAGAATCCCCTTGATTTAACTGCAAATCAGTCAAACAAAAACCAGGAAACTACAATTAGTATTTTTCCATCACCCTACTCTTTTCTGCAGTCCTTTAGTCCTGGCATCCTGATGACCCATTCTGCTTCTCTGTGCTGCCCATGGAGCCGTGTCACCCCCCACTGAAGCTTTTAGGGGTGACTCAGGCTGCAGTTTGCAGCCACTGCTCCATCCCTTCCCTGCCAAGCTGTGCCCGGCTGGTGGGAGGACAGAGGAGGCTCCCAACAGGGCCATGTTCCCCAGGAGAGCAGGGTGGGCAGCCAGGAGCCCAAGGCAGGTTTAAACAACACCTGCCAAAGGGAGACAGGGAGCAGAGGGGACAGATCCTCACCCTCAAGCTGGCAGGGAAGGAAATGGGACATGAGCCATATCACAGGGCCCTCAGCCAACTAAGACCGGGAAAGACGGTCAGATTACACATGGTGCATCCACTGTTATCCTTCCCCACTCCCAGGATGTTATACATATTCTGCTAATTCTTTTTTTTTCCCTTTCTTTAAATCCCCATTTCAACTGTTTTTGGGGTTTTTTTCCCAGTATGAGGGGCACAGAGCATCCCTAACCAGCCCAGTGCCACAAAAACCCATCCCAGCTGCGACGCTCCTGCTGCAGGGAGAAGGTTGGCCACGTCACACCTAATGGTCCTGCCTGTCATTATTAAATTGCTCTACATCAACAGCTTCTTATTTCTGGCCCCAGACATTAAGAGAAAGTTGCTGCATACAAGCAGGCATCCTGAAGCTGAGCCTTGTACCAAGATAACCATGAAAACAAGCAGTGTAGGCAAATAGTTGGGGTGCATGCCAAACCACTCACAAAGTGATGTTTCTCTGTTTAAAACACTTAATGAAAAA
The DNA here is from genome assembly GCF_001522545.3 of Parus major. Taxonomy (NCBI): domain Eukaryota; kingdom Metazoa; phylum Chordata; class Aves; order Passeriformes; family Paridae; genus Parus; species Parus major. Next base: position 100,988,415 of record NC_031769.1, read on the forward strand.
AAATCAGCTTCCAAACTGACATATTCACTGTGTCTGACTGTAGTTAAAGTCTCGATTCCATTGAACTTCCTTTCCTTGTCTGCAAACATGAACACTTATAAATGTATTTTCCAAAGTACTACAGACCTTTTATTGTCATTATGCTCAAAGCCTGTTTCACATAACCAAATAAGCTACACTTCAACAGCATTTTATGGGACAAAAATTCTATTATAAAACATTATCATAATGAAACAGATTACATTAAAATATTAAAGGAAAATTAAAATTTTACAGTGAGTAACTGCTAGACTCAATTATCTTTTCCAGTAAAACCAATACTTTCTGTTGCATTCAGACTAAAACTCTGTGTCAGAAGTAGAAATGCAAAACCGTAGTAACATAATTTCATATTTAGGCAAGCAACTTGGTTTTACTTGATACACTGTAGCATTTTTTTCTCTCACCTTATGTGTTGCCTTTTTATTTTGCCTATAACAACTGTTTGATTTTATTTTGGTTTGATTTACTGAACTAAATTTGCAATTCATTCTCCTGGAGTTTTTGCTGTGATCTTTTGAAGCCTGGCTACCTTAATTCTGTGAACATTTTCAAGTGTTTTACTGGTGAAGTTTCAACCAAATGTACCAAATGTTAAAGACTTACCTGCAATCAGCCTAGTAGAAACTTGCTGAGGAAATCGTATCATTGTCAGAAATTAACATACTCAAACTAAAAATTTCACTTCTAAAGCGGTATTTTTTAATCAGCTATGATTACAAGCAATACCTTGAACTCTAATATTTAGTAAAAAAAAATAATACACCCCTCATTTTTTCAGGTTCTCGTGTGTGTTAGGCAGTACTTTGTATACAGAAGCGTAGAGACTCCAAGCTATACATTCAAACTAAAATGGAGATCAAACTGAAAAACGGAATAAAATAAAAATTAAAAAAATAATAATTTTAAAAATGGATGGCAGATACGGTACGGCAAATACACTTGAAGTGACTTTCCTTTGTAAGTGAATTTGTTTTGAAATAGAAGTCCCCACTCTTCCAGCTTCCTTAAGAGTCCTGAGTCTCTCCTTCAGAAAAGGTAGAAAATAAACTATAAACAAAACCACCCCTTAGAAAACACCCACTCTGAAGCATGCTGAAAAGCCCAGATCTTGAGGCAAAATTGATTGTTTGCTAAGTCTGCTGTGTTAACCTGAACACTGAGACCGCTCACTTGCTCGCTCTGTCTTTATTTCGCTTGTCATATTCTTCTATTCCTTCTTATCATCTGCTGTACACAGGAGGAAAGTGGAGAATAGTCTACTGGAAAGTGAATGCACACTTAGCTAGCAGATGTCAGCATCTATTTCACATGTTGCACAATTAGGAATCTGAAAGTTCAGAGACTGAGTCTTAAAAACACACTGAAAACATTTCAATAAAAATTCTTGTAAAGATATGCCTTTAAGGTGGGCATATTTTAAATGCATATTCTGAAATGCCTGCTCAGACACAAAAGTTGCTATGGGGAGCACAACAAACAGAGAAGTACTGAATGTTGTTTATGCACACAATGAATTACCTGTAATGCCCAGGAAGCTGAGCATCACTCTTTGCAATCTGCTTCAAGTTTACACTAACTTTTTAAACTAAAGAAGTCTGTTGAAAATGAATCCTACTTTCACTCGCTCACATAAGCCTCTTGAGATACAGAGATTTTTTCATCATTTGAAATGTACTTATTTTAAAAAGAAAGAAAATATTACAGGAGAGGCAGTGACATTACCCATTTCATAACACTCAAACTTGATTTTTTTTGGAGATTGTAACTCAGCAGACATTGCAATATGATGAGCGATTACTAGATAAATGCATCTAGGCTATTCCTACTCTTTGCTCATCATTTTTGATAAGGCCTGTCATGAGACAGCAGGCAAGCTTTAACAGAATGTAAGTTAATTTCCTGAAAGAATAATTTAAGGGAGATTTTTTATTAAACCCTAATTACTTCTACTTCATTATCACTTCAGTCGGTGGATTGGTTGATATCATTATTGTAATGGAGGTCAGTGAGAATTAATCAGTCCAGTCTTACAAATATACTGCTTCCTCTCATCTTTTTATAAGTCTGTCACCTTTTCATGTGTTTCAGTAATAAAATTCAGAGAGGTCATAGCAGGAAGTGAAAAAGCAGTGACTGAAAAGGGTCAATGGTAGATGAGCTCTTACTGTCTTTTTAAAGTAAGAACTTCATCCAGAACTTCCCAGAGTTGTATAGTCTGGCAGTACTGCTAACATAAAATAATTTAATGTTTAACCTGCTTTAGCAGATGAGAAGAATGTGTTATGAGGGCCTTGGACTTGTCAGAAGTCAGGGGCAAAATGTCTGTGGTATATTCTGACAATGGGTACTTCAGGAGTGATCTACAGCTTACCAAGTCTAGCTCAAGCAAGTAGACAGGAATAATCTTTTGGTTTTTATCTAGAATGCTCTTTTTTCCCCCACCTGAATATTTTCAAACAATTAATTTAAATGGTTACAATTTATAAGCCTGTTTCACTGATTTAGAAATCTTTCCACTTGGTTAAAAAATTGCTGTCTTGATATCCTCTGAGTAAACTTTTCATTATCAGTAGTTTATAATAACTACTGTTATCCAATCCTTCAGAATAAAGAGAAGAGGAAACAAAGGACTAGGAAAAGAATAAAATTCTACAAAACCTAATTCCTTTGAAAGCTTGAGTTGCTGAAAAAATATTTTTATGAAGAGCTAGGATTCCTTTGAGAGGATAAGTTGGTTTGGGTTTGGTTTTTGTTATATTTATTGCAGCTAATTACTTGTGTAATTATTTTTAAGAACTGGCCTTTATTTCACACCTACAAAAAGTAATCTAAGATTCTTACAGTTTCTCTGTCTAATTCTTTCTTTAAATTTCTGAAGTTACTTGTCCTGTCACATTCTCCTTAGCTTCTTTGTTCCTTCAGGGATGCCAGCTTCATCAATCCCTTTGGTTTCTTCCTGATCATCTCCCTGCGTGCCTTCCTTCTGACTGAATGTTCAACAACCCAACCTCCTTCCATTATTCAAAAACATCAGTTTGAAGGGGCACTCAATATATTAATAGACTAAATAAGTTAGCTCTTGAGCCTTGCTGTTTCCTCTGCCTTGAATCCTGATTCTTCAGTTTCTATTAATGGGGGATATACAGCTAACATCATTTCTGAAAGTATAGGTGCATCAAGTACATAAGCATTTGTACTGTCTGTCTTGTCCCAGGTGCCAGGAACATTGCTACATGGTAAACAGAGCCTTTGAACTTCATTAGAAGTAAGTAAAATTCTACACATAGCAGCATATACCTGATCTAATCACACAATCAGGGTCTTAAAACCACAGGAGGCATTCACATCCTTACAACCCTCAGTTACCTATCTACCCATTAGGTGTCCTAAATTATTGTGTGAAAAGAATTCTTTAGATGTACTGACTTTAATTCTACATTAAACAACAAAAATAGTATTTCATACCTTCAAAAACTCAAATTCTTTTCTAGCAGATGAAAAAACAGTGATTGAGCCAAAACATTTTTTTTTTTTTTTAAGAGTAGAAAAATTGTTCAGCCCATTAAAAAAAAAAATCCAGACTGATAACACTTAAGATTTTCTGGGAAAAAATATTTCTTAAGAGTTTTCAAATGCCCAGCAAAACCATTAATAAGAAATGACTTTCTAATCAAGCACGAGGAGGAAAGTAGAAAGTATTTTATTCCCTATAACAATGTAACTCATGCTTAAATATTTTGAAACATTGTTTATACTTCAAGAGAGTAGTTATCTTCAGAAATAAGTGGAAGTTCCAGAAGAAGTTATCACCAGAAAATTCTCTAATACTTAGCTTATATCCACAGGGAGATTTAAACTCTTATTTCCCTGTAGCTTGCCTTGCCTTAAAAATTTGCAGCATAAAACATAAAGTCATCTTAATTTTTATGATTTTTCATCTAAGCTACAACAAAAACTACAGACTTTTATTATAGTTTTTTGAGGATAAGAAAAAATGAATACTTAGTACTGTAATTACTTAACAATGACTCAGATATTTCAGTAGCACAGATAAACAGTGTTTTCAGCTAACTATTTTAAAAATAGTTGGCATTTTAAGAGAAAATCCAGTGGAAATAATTTTGAGCAGTTCACTTAATATTCTATACTTATATATCCTTCTGCTTTGTTTTTCACAGATTTTCATATAAACATGCTACAAATTTTATTCTCAAAATGGTTAAATTGATCCTAGGTAAGAAGGGATTCCCAAATCATCCCCAAAGCTGCTGAAAAGCGTGACTAATGTCCATGTACATCTTAATAATGTTACTAAAATGAAAACTTTGGAAATGGGAGACACTGAAATTTCAATTGCCAAAGAAAATTCCTATCTTCTAAGAAGCAATCTTCAAAACAAATCTGCATCTCCTGATAATACTTAGAAATTTTAAAAAATATAGTTAGTACTGTTGGGAAGTAATATCAGAATATTATTGTTTATAAATTACTTCAGAGTAAAATTAATCAGGAGAGAAACTTTCACACTTGGCCACTCATACAATGTCTGTCTCTGAGCAGAGGCTGAAGAGGAGTACCTCAGGCTTCCTGAAACAAAATTCCCTAAAGAATAAAAAAGACTTTTACCAGTCTTGCACTAATATAAAGAGAAACTCCACCTGGAAGTTTACTGGAGTGAGAAAGATAACAACACATTCTATGCAACATCAACATCTGTCATCTCATGCAGGAAAACATTCACTACAACTGGTGCATTTTCTTGTAATCTCTCAGTGCTGAGTGCAAACATCCATTATTAAAAGTTTGTATTTTACCAATGCCTACTTCAGTAACTTTTTTTTTATATTTTAATGAAAGTTTGAGATTGCAGACTTAAGTCAGCACTGGTGTTCTGGAGTAGAAAGCAATACAGGCATCCTATTAGGAATCATAAACTAGCTTAAGTACTTCCCATCTTTATTTCACATTCTGCCACTCTTTCATTATCTCAAGTGAGTCACTTAACCTGCATAGGTCAATTAGATTGTCTGCAAATTATGCAGGACACCACACAGCCTCCTGGCTGTTATGAAGTGTTACTTGTTTCTGGAAAAAAAAACATTTGACATTCTTGGATAAATATGAGTGTAAATTTTATTACTGCCAGTTAATGAGAAATTAGCTTATGAGGGCCATGCTATGTGCTGTTTGCAGTTATCTTCCATGATAAATGATTCTCCCAAATAGTCATCAGTGATCAATGTCACTTTTCTCAGTCCTTACCCTGTTTTTCATATTTACAAGCTTACATTTCTAAGCCAGGAGACAGGCACAAAACAAGGACAGTAACTGTCAGTTCACACAGAACTGAAAGAGAAATGTACACACAGCAGCCACAAACATGCCATATAGAGTTCATTCTGTTCTGAAAAGTAAAACAAATAGCCTTTTTTTAGTCGTGGTTACTATGTCCTTAATTAATTTTCTTGCTTCTTGAAAAGCAGAAACAAACTCTGTAAGGAGCACTGAGTCCAAATACTTAGCTTACAATGCACTATTATTTATCTGACAGATACATTGAAACCAAGCCCATTTAAGCTGTTCATACGTGTTTTACTATTTCATTATTACTACCAGAAGTGGCACAGAAAGACTGTTTACTACAAAGTAATAAGCAATATTTGGCAGTAGCAGGCGTAAAAGATAGCGAGGTCATCAGCTTTTAGTAAGGGAATACACTTTGATTGGTTGATTCACAGGAAACAGCTTGTTACTAACACCTTCTTCTGGGCTTTTTCCCCCCCCTTGCTTTAATTAAAACAGGAATAAACTATTTTTCAGTTTTGCTAAACAAACAGAAAAAAACATCACACTGACAGAAGAAAGAAAAGGTCCTTTCTCAGGAGCCATTTCTTGAATGTATAACCTTCAATAACCTTTAGCTTCTCCAGGTACAAAATTTTATTCAAGTCAAATGCAATTGTTTTTTTAAAATGGGCAAAAACTGTCTGAATTATTATGGACACCCAATCCCTTCTGCATCAGCCAGACATGCAGAAGCATTTCAAGGCCTACCTGTGTAGCCAAAAGTGCTCATTAAGCCCTACAGATCCATACCACTACTGAAAGCAATTCACACATTTATACTGTGCCTTCTGTTTCTGTCCTATGAGGGTGCACAATAAACCAAGGTACGGACACACAGATGCTTTCTCTGTTGTTGGGGTGTGTTTTTTTACAGCAGGAGATGTGTGATACAGTGGTGTCAGATCCCCAAAGGCACTACTGGGCCCTCCTGTCCCATCCCATACCCTTGGTTTAGCTCAGTTCCAGGCCATCAGTCCCCACCCCAGCAATGCTGGAGATGTGCCTGTCTGAAGCTCTGTCTCTGGATCCTCCACCTCTGGCTCCTGGACCTGGAACTTCCACTAGCATGGGATCATTACTCCTGTTACTGCTGCCTGCACTTACATGCCATGGAACCGTGCCCCATGTGTGAGGGCACAGCCAGTGCCAGCCCTTGCTGCTCCCCAACAGAGGAAGGAAGGTGTTGTTCGAGGTAATACAACCATGTGTGAAACTAACCCCTAAAAACTAGGCTTCATCTAAGCCATAGGAAATAATTATAATGCCTGTATTTCCTCTCCAGTTGTACAGACCTTAGGAAAAAAGTGAAATCCTAAGCAACACTGATATTTAACAAATCCTGTCTGCTGTGTGAGATAGCACTTGCTGAAACAAAGAGCTATTGCTTCAGGTCTTCTGCAAAAGCACTTGCAGCAAAGCTAAACATTTTCATCACATTTTAATGTTTGCAGCATAACAGATAGAGGCATTTCATTAATTTCAGTGAGAAAACTTATGCAAGAAATCTATTCCTATCCTGATAATGCTGATCCTTCAACTATCTTAGGAAAAAAAAAATAATAAATATCATGGCACTCACAGATCTCATGCTAATGCTAGACCAGGAAAACTAACAGGGATGAACCAATAGGGTCTACCTCCAACACAGAAAGTAACAGCAGTATGACCTACCTATCACATTTCTTTCCAAGGATGATCTTAAAGTACAGGAAAATAGGAGGTGAGTGCTTAGCATAATCATTAAAAGGCTTCTAAAAGCGGGAGCTATTCCACTCCATTTCAAAATGAAGAAATCTAGATTCATTTGACATAACCCAGAAAGGCCTCATTTCAACTTTATATTCCTTTAGTATAAAAAGAAACTACTGGAAAATACCCAAAATAACTGCTCTGAGAGTTTTAGTATGCATTAGACTTGAATGAATGTTAACATACAGTCTTCCAACATCTTATTGGGTATTTCATTTTTGAAACATCCCCTGCCTTCCACAATCTGTTCCAGCAGCTGCCAATTTTACTGACCACAGAGCACAATCTACAGACTTGCCTGCTTAGACCACAACATGATCTTTGCTTACAGCACAGATTCTTCTGACTCCCATTGCAAGACAATATTTATTAATTGGATGGTGTCTTGAACCAGACTTCAAGGATGACTGCTGACAAGACAGTACCTACCACAAGACCTCAAAATAAGTATGTACTTTTCCTATTTTCTTACTTTCTAACCACCTTTTTCCACATGTACGTTGTATTTGCTCCTTCCCCCCAGATGATCTTACTCAATATGCAAACTCCCTTGTCTTCCTCCTGACCTAATTTCCTACATTTAAAAACAGTTTTCAGTTTCCTGCATCCTTAAAGAACAAAGTGCTGCTTTAGAGTATGATGTAGCTAATGAAAAAAGACTACAACTCCAAGAAGAACCTACCTTCGAGCACTAAGTTTGAGCAACATTTCGTCTCTTGTCTCTATTGAGAAATATGGCAAAATACAGAGAGGAACTGCAGGAACCTCAACTGTGGCAATACCAGGCTGGATCTGATGGCAGCCTATTCCAGCACCTGGCATCTTGCCTGTGCCCAAAACAAAAGAAGCTTTGGGGAGATGGTGGCTACTAACCCTAAAGCAGGGTGGTCCGAGACAACCTAGAAGCCATGTTAGTCTTTTCCTGTCCTCCAGAAGTAAAAAAAAAAATATATATATATATATATATTAAGAGTTGTATAGAGGCAGAAAAGCTAACACTCCAGCCATATGGACCACACAACTTTAATGCCTTGAGTTCTTCCCTTCAGCTATATGTGTGGTACCCTTTAACAACTGTTCTATATTTAGCACACCAGGATTTAAATAACATGCCATTTCATTATACAATTGTTAGTACAAAAGTAGTTAATTTATTGTTTTAAAGGCGGGGTTTGTTCTACTGGGGTGGGGGAGGTAGTTCATGGCTTTTTGGTTGTTTGTTTTTTTTTAACAGAAACCTAGTATTCCACTCTCACTCACCAGAAGGCCATAATACATATGTTTGAAAAGTGCTGTTTGAAATACATACGTTTGAAAAGTGAAGAATATTAAGACATGTAGCATCTTTCATTGTAAAGAAACAAAAACCAACCAAACAAAAAATCATTCTCCCAAAGGAACTTAAATAAAATTACAAGTGTATTCTCATTTGAGACTCAAAGTTAAAATACAAACTATGTGGAATTGTATAGCAAAAATACATTTCTGTAATGTAACAGAGTTATAAATACAATCTCCCAAGTTAACACAACTACACAGAACAAGCTACTCTGTCTTTGTTATTCCTGAAAAAGGATGTGAAGGAAGAGGGATGTGCAGTAAGAGGAAAAGAGAGGATAGAATGACAAAGAAAAATCATTTTTTCATATACTCTACATAAAAGTTTATCATTATTTAGAATAACAAACAACTTATGCTCCCAAAGTAGACCGGAGCAAAATTTAGTTGTGAGCATTTAGATATATATAGCCTAGCATAAGAAAATAAGGTTCAGAAGAAGTCCATGGCAGTAATGGACAAGATAACTGGAATTCTGCTTAAGCCCTCATTGGACATAATGTTGATTTCTTTAGTCATTACTAACAATTAACATCCTGTCTAAATTTTAAGCATGCTATCCTCATAACTCCTACAAGGAAGTGCTGTCTTATTATAATAAACATTTATATTTTTTTTAAAAAATGAAATTTACTTAGAAATTCCATTTCTAATGATGAGGTATGTCTCTTGTAAAAGACCACATGAATATTCAAGGCAAAATACTTTTTGACACCATAACAAAGAATGCAATGAACAAAGAAAAACAGTAACTAAAGTTTTAATTACCGTGCTATAATTAACATGTCATGTATAGCAAACTATAGAATTGTAGTCAACAAATATCAGATGAGGGCACAACTTGGTGCTATCTGCTATTTGCACTTAATCAGCAACCAAAAAAACCTGCAGGTTTATCAGTTTCTAAAGACATGCTTTTTCACAATTTAATCTTGACATGGAAAGAGGCATGAAGCTTTGCATTAGGTATTGAAGTACTGCGGAATGCCTTGGAAAAAAGCAGCCTAATATTTTTTATCTTGAATATAAGTAATGCACCTGTGCATGCAGAAGCCAAGCAAAACCTTCATGTGTTCATTTCAAAGTAAAGACAACTACCTTGCTCAGAATATCCTGTGGCTCAGCAGATGTATTGAAAATCAACATGGTTATACTCAGTTGCTAGTCAGCCCTTCTGGAGTCGAAACACACGCAGCCATAAATATTAATGTGTGTGCTTTTCTAGACCTATCTTCAAGTGTTCCATCAAATTTTCTTCAAATGAGGAAGAACATAAAGGAGCACATTTTAATAGGCAGAGCAAAGCAAAGCTCAGGGAACTATTAGGTAAAAAAAGGATATCCCAGAATTCTTCAGGGAATTTAGCAGTCTGTGCTTCCCTAGACTCTGCATCATTGGTATGTTTAAATGCAGTAAACCAACACAGCTTTTGCTAGGAAATGAATCTGTGAAAAATAACAATGCTTAGAAAAAACACCAAGAGTTAGAGGTGGCAGAGAAATTTGGCACACAATAAACAAACATGACAGCTGATATAAAATGTAAAGTCTGTGTGTGGCTAGAGAATTCAGCACAATTTAGAGAGGCAGTATGAAGATTTTCTGAACACAGAAGTCTCATACACATACTGAGATTAAAACAGAAGGATGATAGAATAACATTCTTGTAAATAAATATATTCTTCCAGAAAGGGAGAATGGCACATTAACTGTACAGAATAGAACAAGAAAAAGAATCTTGAATTAAGAAAACTCCAGAATCTCAAAGTAACAAAAGTGATAAGTGTTTTGGCTATTAAAGTTTGCTTCTGTTACAAAGATCGCTCACTTAAAAACTATAGTACAAAAATTAGAGCTTCTGTTGGGCTTCAGCCTTACCACAGTATTGAAAGATTCTTAAAAGGCAAAATAAAAGAAATTCTCACCATCATAAAAGCAGCTTTCCTATTAACACACAATATAGTGGCCTCAGGTCACATGATTTCAGATGCTTTTCTTTTCAATAAGAATACTCAGCAGTGAAAGAAATTAGGCAAGTTGAGATTATACCAAAGGATTTTCTATATTCTTTATGCTATATTACATAGCACAGGCATTATTTGACAAATACGAAGGATAAATAGCAGCATCACTGCATTACACATTTTTATTTCCATATTACAGGTGACAAAGTAGCATTAGTAGCTTTTCCAAAGGAGTATTTTCATTTGAATGACAGCAATATGGGTTAATAAAAGATCTCAGAGGAGCCCTTTTCAGGAACTTTAAAGGCAAATTCATTGGAAACAAACCCATAAAACTTTTTATTTCTGCTAAGATAGTTTCACATGTGCTTTGCTAAATATCTTTCACTATCTCACAAAAATTGTAGATTTCAGATTCCAGGAATAAAACATTTTGATGATGATTCCCTTATGACCCCCTTGCTGTTGAGTCAGAACATCACTGCAGTTTAGCAAAACTGACCTCCACCATTTCTCTCTCTCTAAAGGAGACTAACTTGGTAGAAAAGGATGCATTTAGTCTGAACCATGGTGCTACAAAAAATGCCAGCTCAGAGCTGGAGACATTTCCAATAAATTTAGGCTTGAAGAGGCGATAAGAATGGTGAAACTGAAGGGGAAGCTGGACAATGTTAATTAACATAGATGTGTACCTTTAGAGAAATACTGAAATCCTGCTGGTGCTGTGTAGTGGTGAAGACTACACATAATATAAATCAATTTTGTACATGTAGAAATAATAATAATTGATTTTATTTATGAAAGGTCTAGATTCCAATGGATTTTTCTTTTTTTTTTCAATTTAACTTTGCTTCTTTACAGACTAGCACAGAAATTAAAATTACCTGTTTTAATGCTTTATTTTAACTTAAATATACAACTGGATGTAGACACACTAAAACATGGATAATTTAAATTCAAGAGGCACTATAATATATCCTGGCAAAATATAGCTTTTAGTTGCTGTACCTAAAATAATAATTAAATTCTTACTAATTATACAATTGTTATTACTGCTTTGCTAAAAAGCAGGGAAAAAATCTGCCATGCACTCATAAAGCTGCATCCATTTTGCAAGCCAAGTAAGTAAAGTGCTTGAATTGAAATTCCTCCAAACAACTTTCTGCCATCACAAATGTGCCTCACACTAAAATTAAACATGGCAAGAACACCCTAGCACACGTAACACCTAAATGTGATTGCTGAAAGATGTAACACATCTTTTTATACATGGTATATCAATTTATTCCACTGTAAAATTTCAAGCTACAGGCTGCCTTAAATTTCACACAGCAAATTGTACACTCATGAAGGGAACTTGATGCTGTTTCTGATCAAGTCTGCTCCAGAACACGATAACTTCTTTGTTTCTGACACATAACCATTTCTATTGCTGCTACACAGTGAGCTTTTAAAACACGGGCAACATCTTCACCTTGTACTGTCTGATGCTTTTTAGATTAATCAGTTCCCAGAGAAACTAGATCAAGAGCAGGTGCACGCTATCCAACTGATCTCCCCAGAACAGGACCCTCATCAATTATCATCCTGGATGTTCCAAAGGTGTTTCATTTAATAGTGGCTGCCTAATAAGGAAACCTCATAAGGAAATGCCAAGAAAAGCAGCAAGTTTTACATCCCTTTCCTCAAGCTAGCTTCTACAGAAGCACCCTTCCTTATTTGGGAACCAGACAAGCCCAGCATCCTCCTCTGAAAGCCTGTCCTCTCTTTCAGTTTTTTCTTGGGATACAAGTTGTAAGAAATCATGACATCACCCTTTTATGCAGCCCTTTCTTCAGGTGTGAGAACCACTGCGTGTGTACTGTCTGCCACTCAAACAGTAACTGCCTTTGATTCCTACTAACTGAAAACTGCTAACATTTTAGACATTAAAGACTGGACCAGGGACCTGCTTCTCTTCACCTTCTGTTTTCCCCCCAGAGCCCTCTCAAATGCCTGACAAATGTAACTTTCTCTTCTATGGATTCATTTCTACAACACCCCATGTGCAGAAAGAGGGCTACTGACCAACTCAGGTTCTCATCATTTCCTCACACCTTTATGGATATGTATGAATGTAAAAAAGCTTCAGAAGGAAGCATCTCTAAACTCCTTTGAGCAGTGGTCTTATCACACAGGCCTGGCATAAAAGAAATTTGCCTCCAGCAAATTTCCATTCCCTTCCTTTCTTTTGTAGCTCTCAACATATAAGGAAGGGAATACATTAAGGATCATCCCATTGTCACGATGTCTTTGATCTGTTTCTCGTGTAACTGCAGGAGAGAGACATGCTGGGAAGAACAACACTTGACTCCTGAGTTCAGGATGGAGCCACAGTGGCCAGCTGCACAAGCATCAGGCACTGGGAGAATTCTCCAGCACTACACTGGGACTCACATGGTGCTCCAGCAGAAACCAGAATGACTCAAGAGTTGACTGTGACATCTAGAACAGGTAAAGGCTGTAAAAGAATGGGGGAATAAGGAACTCAAATTTGGCAGAAGGATGTTCCTCTCCTATAAGTCATGTGGAAAAATGAAATAGTAAAAATTTAAATAAGAACACAGACATATTTGAACTTAATGCAAAATCACAGTATACAGAGCTACTGGTGAGAAAAGTACATCTGTGGATTCCATGTTCTAACATGAATACATGTGTATTGAAAAGTGTTTTTCAAATTTGTTACACGTGAGAAACCCAGAACTGTGATCAATTGCTTGCAATTATCACAAATATTTGATGTTATTAGCTGCTGCAACATTATGACTTGGATAATTACCTGCACCTGCTTTCTCATTAAATGACTGTGAACATCATTACATTTTCAATGAGGTCCAGACAACTTCTTTTTTTTCCTTCGTGCTACTGAAAAGCAGTTGATTGGAAATGTGACTTCTAGATAGAGAAAGCATTATGTCAGCTGGTGAGGGAAGTAAGTACAATGCTTTAACACTGAGAAAAAAAAGTACTGAGCACTTTAATTCCATTCATGAAGTTCATGTAATTCCTTCTTCCCTGACTCTGAGTTCTGCAAATGACTATAAAGGATTAAGACTTGGTCTGAAATTCTGGGAAACCAAATTGTTTCAGATACCAGAAGACTTACATACAGAAGAAAAACCAATCCATCCATTCTGCTTCTGCACTAACCTACCTCTGCTGCCACATTTCCCACATGACAAACTCCCAGATGACTTTCCTCAACTTGGGAGTAGAAGTCCAAAGAGTGTAGACATCTGGGAGCACTTGAAGCCACATTCAGCACTTAATGACCTCTGCCTCAAATCAGTGACCTTTTGGCCCCTCCTATTATAGTCACAAATTAGACCTGCTAACAACATGCTATCAGTCTCAATGCCTGCCACCAAATTAAGTCCTGTCAAAGGCTATGAAAAATCTCACATAAATCTAACTGAAATGATAAATTCCTCTAAAATTCCTGAAAAAAAAAATCCCTAAAATTTGTAACATTTACTTTCCTAAAGAGCAGTCATGGAGTCCATCTTCAGCTCCTCATTGTCATTTTCACATTTATGCCTATGACTATGATCTTGTCATATAGAAGAACTGTCTTAAAAGACAAACTACTAACTTGGGTAGCAACTGGCTTGGGCCCTGAAATGGAGGCAGTCACGTTCCACACATTAAAGCCTGCAGATGCAAGGAAAGGTTTTGATCCACTCTTTATTAGTTTCTAAAGGGCAGGATGGATGAGAAGAAATCTAATGGGATAAGCATGAGACTGAAAGAAAAGCCCTGAAGACTGCAAGAAATTAAGAGGCTTTTTTTTTTTTTCCAGTAGATTAATTACTAAATAAGAAAAAGCTTATTTAGGAATACTCTGATTATTCTCTTTTCTCTTGATCTTGCAATGCAGTGAGTGCAGCTCCTAGAGGAGCACCTTAAGACTTGCTGTTTATTCTTGGGCTTTTTACTGGCCACAGCTTTGCTTGAACTGGTATTTTCATTCTTCAACAGAAGAAAACAGCCAGGCAAACAAGCATGGAAATTGTATTGGTACTTAATACAAGTTGCTAAAACTGGAGCAGAAACTGCAGTGGTTTCAGTAAGACACCCATGGCAGGGAGCAGTAACATCCCTTCAGCACGGAGTCAGTCCCTAGGGAACCCTACACTAAAGCATGTGCTGCTTGCTTTATATTACCAGAGTCTCAAACACCTAGATTAAAGCATCCTGAGGTTCAATGGGCATATCCCAGAAAAGAGAATTTACATTCTTATGTGGTCTTTTTCGAAGCAAGAGCCCTTACCAGAAGTAACTTCATTTCTCTTTTCCAGACAATATTCCACTTGAAAAATGCTAGTTCACTACAAGGTATTGTAAAAAGTTATTTTTTTTTACCAGCTTTACAACATGAAACACTTTGTCTCTCTCCTATTTGGAGTCTCTAACTTCCTGTCTCCTGTTGGAATACTCCTACCGTATCTGAATGAACTCATCATGAGTCCAGGAAGGGAAAACAAATGCACAAACAAACCCTGTTGTTCAGAGTACTTCTATTTTAAATTTAGCAGGGAAATCTGAAACTAGATTCTGATGCACTTAACCAGCAGGATAGTGTCTGGCACTATGGGTGGAAGACGGGGAGGGAGACTGAATTTCTGATGTGTAACAAAAAAGAACTTTCTTATCTCAAACATTTTTGTTGTAAAGATATCCATTTCAAACCCAGTCCCAGTGTCTAACTTACGATGTCAGCTGCTTCTCAGCATACATGGTGGCAGATGTCAGATATAAGCTCAGCAGGAAACATGTAATCACAGCAAGGTAAATGAATTAGGTTAGAGGACTTGCTTAGCACTCTGTGGTACTACATGGTGATACACAGAATTATCCTCAGCAGTCAACCTTATCTTCCAGGTGGCTTTGAGAATACTCTGGATTAATCAGAAGTGACTTCCCAGATCTTTCATGTAGTTTCTGTCTTCTACAGAAGAGGAAAGTTCTCCAAACATTAAAAAAGTGCTATAATTTACTATATCATTATACTTCAGTCAAACATCTTCAACAAATCTTTATTAGCTACTGCTGCTTCTAATACAGTGTCTCCCACTTCCATGACTTGGAGCATGTTGTGCAATTTTGCACTCAAGTATGTGATGGCTGATGGAATGCATGAGAAAACAAGAAAATTGATGCCCTGAAGTTACACTTATGAACACTACAGAAAGCATGTTACTTCAAATGAAAATCTGCAAATCAGTCATCTACGTTAGGTATTATTACTTCATAAACCACACTGTTCATATTCAAAATCATTTGTTCTCAAATGTGCAAACCAAAAGTCACATATGAGAACATCTACAACGAAGGGTTAAGTAAACCATTAGCACTAAACTTCTGAAAGCTCTTAGGCATGCAGAAAAAATACACTATAATAATTTGTCTAATTCACCCACTAAGCAACCTAGGAACACTATCCATCAGTCATTCAGAAAGAGGGATTCTGATGCTGATTAATCTTCTACTACCCTTTGCAAGAATGATAGATGCTCAATATTTGTAACAAATTTGTGAATTTGTGCCAGTTGCTCAAATCTCTAAGTCAGGTCAGAAGTTACAAAAACGGCCATAAGATCCATACAGCAAGCAATACCTCAGACATAGCTGGTGGCATCACTCTTGCTGTTGAACAGACCTGTTAAGAACACCACTCAGAAGTTTTTAGGTGTGTTTTTATAACAGGCAACCCCTCCAGTGCTGGCACGGTAGCCATGGCAGCACAGAGCTGCCGTGGCTCCCTGCTCAGGTGGTTTGCTCTGTCTGACCTCCATGTTGCTCTGTATTAGCAGCGACTGGTGTTAACTTACTGGAGTTAATTGGAAGCTGGAGCTGCTTGCCAAAAGGCATGTCCTTAATGGCTGCAGCTATTACCTGGGTGTGCAGTAAAATGCTAAACATGCTACAGTTCCAGGTCTAGAAAATTCTATGAAAAAATTTAACTTTAACACAGTGAGCAAGCTGCGACTCCCACACCTTGATAGTGTATACACATACTATATATATATATAGGTAATATATTATCCCTAGGTAGCATTCAAATGAATTAAAAATGCAGCTATTGAAAGTAATATGGGGGAAACAGGACTGAGTAAGAAATTTATTTAATTCTTTTCAATATGAATGCAAACAGAAGAAAAGTATCCCTGCTAGCATACAACAAAAATGCAATGCAGTGCTAAAATGTGCCTAATGATAAAGTACAAAATCAAAGAACAATAATTTTACATGGTAAAATATTGCAGTTGGCTTGAACTCCCACTTGCCGACTGATCACTTTATCTGTCTTTTAAAATGGATCACAACTCTTCTATGCACAATTAAACAACAATGTATATTTTTCACACAACTACTTCACATTCTATAATATTAAATACTCCTCTGAATCACTGCCTTGTTTACAGAATATATAGAACATAGAATATCTGCTAGCTCTGCATGTCTGGTTCAAAAGGCCATTTTAAACAATAATATAAACATTATAAGCATTTTCTGCAGACACCGCATAGACATTAAGCAACACTACGTATTCAGAATACAAATAAGCATAGTAGGCCATTCAAAATATCACATATAGCCATGAAGATCATGTATTATCACCTCAAATAGCACAAACAGAATTCTCATACTGGCTTTGACCAGCACTGCAGAAACACAGAAAGTTTCATTGCAGGAAACATCCTTTCAACAAAGTGAATGGCAGCCTGTGAAGATTCAATTTATATTTGGGGTTGAACTGTTTTTAAAAGAATGAAAGGCTGATGCCAGTGACTTGGTGCAAATGCAGTGACATCCCCTCAGAGGTATCAAACCAACCACTGCATCGAATAAAAATTATACTACTGTCATTCAAAAATCAACTGGAACTGTGAAACACCATAGAAAGATTTTACTCAACTGAACACAATGTTACATAAAAAAAATACAGGGACATGAACAGAAATGATATCCAGTAAATGACAAATACAGAAGACTCCTGACAATATTTCTATTTCTTACAGTAATCCATAAAATTCTAATTGCATTGCTGTCAGTGCTGACTTACTGTAGCATGAGCTTAACTAACACAATGCACTCAAGTACCTCAGAAAAACTCAAAACAACCTCTTTCCACGGGACACAGTCCTTCAAGGAACGTACTGCTCCAGTGATCCCACAGGCCACAGGTCCTGGGATAAAATTTTGCCCTGTGTGGACTCCTCTCCATGAGCTGCAGCTTTCCTCAGGAAATCACCTTTTCTTGGTCTGGGGTCACGCACAGGCAGCAGGAGGATCTCCACCATGGACCCCATGGGCTGCAGGGGCACAGCTGCCTCACCATGGGCTGTGCCACAGGCTGCAAGGGAATCTCTGCTCCACTGCCTGGGGCACCTCCTGCTCCTCCTTCTGCACTCACCCTGGTGTCTGCTGGGCTCTCTCTCACATTTTCTCATTTCTCTCTCTTGACAGCTGCTGCCCAGTGGCTTTTACCCTTTCCTAAGCACTCCATCCCAGAGGTGCAGTGAGAGCTCAGCTGTGCCCAGTGGTGTGTCCAACACAGGGCATCCCTGACCTCTTCTCCCAGAGGCCACTCCTGCAGCCCACACCTTGCCAATAGAGTAATCTACTGTTTGGGCACATTCTTCTGAAGACATTTTTATTGGACTACAACTAGAGCGCTTACAGTTAGCTGTAACTGTAAATCTGTGTTATATAAACACATTTATATCAAACTGCTGTAACTGTTCCATAGGATAATACAAGATGGCAATGATAATGACTAAGTGTTTCTTAGTCATTCTTCTTAAATGTTTCTGTAATTAAAGTTGTGAACACTATTTTAAACACACTTTCTTGGAACAGAAAGACAAGGAGAAGACAGGCTGAGAAATGGGAAGATCTGTTCTTCCAAACAGCATTTACTCCGTCTGACTCACAAGGCACTTGAAAAAGAAGAGCAATGGCTTAACAACATTCATTTAATTCATATGAATACATACCGAAAGTCATTCATGTCCTTACTTTTTGGGTCTATTTAACACCATTTCAGATTAATACTGACTCATTACGGGCCGTGCTTATCTTTATCAAGGAAATTAGACCACTAGAACCCTACTACCTTTAGTGGTATCTTCCTATTTCTGTGCTATAGTAACAATCCTATAGAGATTCAAGTCCACTGTAATAAACACTTCTGGATTTTTTTTTTATTATTACCTTTAATACAGTTTAGTGATTTTCATCTAAAACAAGATCTCAAATATTCACAAACATGTAAACTGTGTGTACATTAGAGCGTGCACACCACATATGCATGAATCTTAGATGACATTTCTTTTGTCCCACTGAAATAACATATCAAGCCAAAGCATTACTTATCTATCTGAAGTGCAGCTATGCTCTCAGCACTCTCATGTGGATTAAAAGAATTCAAATACCATAACTTGTGTGCTTCCCCCTGACTGCCACCAAATTATACAAAATATTATATATCGACATCAACTCACTCACTGGAGCATGTTGCCTGAAATTAGGAATGTTATGTGCATTAATTTTTTCTTCTGTCAAGGGAATGCAGAACTGAGAGTACTTGTTTCATTCTAGTATTACAACATTGTTGCATAAAGCATTTTGCTTTCAAGCCAAGAATTCCCCACAAACCATTAATTTAAGATGTTCTATTCATTATTATCTAACATTATTTCTTCTTAAATATGTAGCTCAGAAACTGCTGACAAACTACTTGAAATAATTTTTTAAGTGTATCACATAACCCTCTGGCTAAGGCTAACAGAAAACTAATTAAAATCATTAAGATGATGATTTGAACAAGAACAGGAAAAAGTGTCTAGATGAAATTATGAGGAAAAACTAGGTATCACTTGACTAAATCGTGCTGTTAGACACAGTGCTTCTCATTTGCAAAAAATGAGCATTTCTTTCCCTCTCAAAGGGGTTTTTGACCTTTTGAGGCACCAATGTCCTCAACCCTCCTCAGACTAACCCGTTCATCTTCTGACCCAGTGCTCCAAAAGATATTTTTCTTCCTTTATGGGCAGAAATAAAACTCCCTAAACTGTAAATATAACTTGCTACCAAATTAAATAGATTTTTACTAAATCATCAGAACATTATTTCAGACTTCTGATAAAAAGGCAAGAAGGCAAATAAGAAACAAGTTGTATGACACCTGATAAATAAAATTATGCATATAATTTTCCTTCTATAAACATGCCAGTCACTAGTCTAGACTCCTCCCCCTGAGAAAAAAACCCAAAAAAAATCTTCCAGCCCATGGTCATCAGAGAAGAGAACACAGATTTAAATCTCTTCTATCTGCCAAGAAGACTGAGCATCACATACCGACAATTGCTTTCACAAATCCAAGGGGGAAGAGTAATGAAGGAAATTTGGAACAGAAAGAAAATTCCAGCGGCGTGACTGAAAAAAAGAATGTAGCTCTCGTACCACTAGCCAAGATGGCTGATAAACTATGTCTGTTATCTCCAGCTTGAGCAACAGTATCAAGCACTAATGAAATAGTTCAGAAAATGGGTAGCAGTATATGCCAAGACTGGATGAAAGCCAGTTTAATAAGGAATTTGAAAGAACCTTCTTTATCTGGGTTGATGAACTCAATCTAGCATGATAATCCAAATGTCTGGATGCAGATAAACTGAACATCCATCTTGAAGCTGGGAGTCCTGCCTTTGCCAGAGGAAACAAAGCACAGAAGGTACTTCAGCCATGCACCTTAGATAAGATGTCATCCACAACTCAGGGTGACATTGGTAAATCTACAGTGAACGCTGAAAGTCTTTTTTTTTACAAGTGAATGATATCTAAGATGGATTGTGCATTAGTACATTTATTGCACTAATGATGAGTGCATATGTTCAGGTTTTGTTTATACTGCTGATTCTAAAGATTCACGTTTTCTATATTTCCCAGTTTCCTTATTCAAAAATTACGGAGGAACATTTTCTCGAGAAAAAACAACTTTTGAAAAGATTTTATATAAACACCTGAGTACACTATGGGTACTTAATTGTTCTTTAAAGACCTCATTGAAAGGATGTAAAACACTGGGACATTCATCTGCAAAGCTTTTAAGTATTATGGATATATGTGTACTAAGTTATGAGAATAATTCAGAAGAAGTCCCACAATGCTACAAGCAGTGATTTTATCTCATGGTCTTTTTGTTTTGCCTACTTTTAGGTGATAATAGCTGAAGCTCAGTTTATAAGCAACAAAGCAGATGTTGAGCTGAGCTCCAGGCAATCACAGGCCAGGAAACAGGTATCAGTACATGGTGCAAAGTCCTAACATACCTAGCTAAAAACTAGAAAAAAGAACAACTGGTATTTTTTAGGCTAGTGAATAGTTTAAAACCAGTGGCCAGACTTGACATATTTCTGTGGGTGAAGTACTAAGGTAACTACTATATTACTAGGGTGAGTTTGTAGTTCAGCATAATGCACAGTTTGCTGCTGTGGAACAAGGTCCAACTCCGTGCAGTGCAAAAAATCCATTAAGTAATAGTATCACAACTATCTTTTAAAATCAATGAGCATAATATCATTGAGACACTTTGTTTTTGGATACCTTTGCTTTTTCACTCACCTCTTCTTCCCTCTCAATCTCTTTATAACAGATTTTGATTATTATCTCTTTCAATGAAAATACCTAAGTCTATCTTCCTTTTCTGTCTAACTAAGTCCTGTCTGCCTGTTCCTGTTTCTAGTACTACTTCAGATTCAATTTCATGTCACCCTTCTGTTTTCTTTCAGCCTTCCCCAATGACACCAAGTTTCTATTCCTTCTCTCTAACCTTTATACTCTCCACATAAAAAAACCAAACCTTTGATTTGCAAAGTATCCCTCACAGAAATCACTTGGAAAATCTGAGCATTCCACTTAAACAGACTCAGATGAAGCAGCATTTTAAGAACAGTACTGCCAATAAATGCTGGACAAACACATAATCTAACATTGAAGAGAAACAAAGCAAAATAAAGACGAACCCGATGGCATCCCTTGACCCGAGGATTGCTTCATGGGCGCATTCACCTGATCCCAGTTGAGATCATCATCATCTGACTGACTGTAGCCACAGGAACTGAGAGGCTCATCAAAAGTGCAGCACCCTGTTAAAGAAGCACACAAGTTAAAATTAAGGCATGTACACGATGGATTATGAATCTCCAATCTTAACAACTGCAACATCACTCAATGCAGGTTGTGTCTAAACATCTTTTAATACAAATTATTATCTATTTACTAATCTTCACTTTCTGAGAGGGCATAAAAGTTTCTTGCCATGAAAACAAAATCATAAGGGAAAAAGAGCAAATTTAGAATTACGGACAAATTCTCTCTTATGATCCAATCACCAGGTATAAAAAACAAAATAGCAAAATAAATAGCAGTAAAAATCAGAATATTAGAAGACTGCATTATTAACATTCTTCAGGGAAAAAAAATTATTCCATGCCTAAGAACCTACATTTTACAAGAAAACTGAAAGGGTGGGAACATCAGCTTTCACTCCTGTACCTTGCTTTCCAAGCAAGGAAAAACCTACATGCTCCCAGGTATGCTGCACTAGGAACAGGCCATTTGTGGCACAACACAGCACATCTACCTCAAAATGTCAATCTATGCTCAGTCTCAGAACCTCTGAAAGAAAAAAAAGTATTATTTCCTCTTTTTTATTTTTTTTTTCCCCTCCTCACTCTTTTCTAAGTAAATTAGAAGAGAGTAACATCTTATAAAAGCTGGGGTAGGGAAAAAATTAATGTCCCAAATTCAGAAGAATGCAGTTTAACATTATCCACAAGAAAACAGAAAAGCTTTGCTTTTTTCCTGTGGAGCAGAGGAAACTTCAGCTTTTTTACATTGCTATCATCTAACAGGAGGGTTACAAAATTCTGTTTTATTTGATGTTTCACTCCAGTGAAGAATGACATCTTTCCTGTTTCTGAAAATAAATAGAACTCTAGTCAGAGATATTTCTGTCCATATTAAAGGAAATTCTACAGCTGTTCAAACAAAACTAAACTTTAGGGATATTCATCACATTTGCTATCTGTCCAAAGGCACAGTAGGTTTAGCCCTGCCAAGCTGCATTAAAATAGGAAACAGACAAAATCTAGCTTAAAAAGTTACTTTTAAAATCTGAATTTTCTTAGAGCACTATAAATGACATTACAGAATACCATATTGTCCCATTTTCACTAGGATAGAATTAATTTCTTCCCAGGGCTTAAAACCACAACACTTGACAAAAAGTACAAGACAAAATTCCATTACACCTGACAAATACCACCTAACTGGAGTCCAGCCTTCCTAATAACTAGTCCAAGTGTATATTTAAGATTCATAGCAAGAACTCTGCAAGCATATAATCTTCAATAAAAATTATTCTTACATGCAATCACTAAGAAATTTAGTTTTTTCTTCTCTTAACAGTGAGAATATTACATTGGCCTTTACAGACATACTGTGTTTGCCCTGGCCTCCAATACAGGTCATCCTGTACTAGTCTCTGTTCTAAAATATCTTTCTATAGGAAGTGTCCAATACATCCAAGTATATGAGAGAAATGAGCACCTCTGGAAACTGCTTTTTTCTGTACAAATTTAAGTGCAAAGGATTCAATTAGATATAATCCAACGGGAACAGAAAACCCATTAAAAAACTCACAACTCCAAACTCCAACATTTTGCCTCAGTGTTAACAAGAGATATAAACTCTCTCTCTCCTGAAGTCAAAAAAATCCAGAAATACATGAGATTTTTATAGAGTATATTAAATAACATCTGAAACATTTCCAGAGGGAAAGCTTAGAAATTTAGGCAGTCATTTACACATTTTTTTCCTAGTACTTGAATTGCTTGCATAAATATTACTTGAAACTTCATAAAATACACCACAAGCTAAGTTTCAGATATACAAGCTGAACATCAACTTTAACAGATACATTTGTGTTTTTTTATATAAAATAAAAATAAAAAGGAAAGGCAGTTTCCTTGCCAAAGTACTGCTAATGATAATAGGACATAAATTTAAACACCAAGTTATGCAGTCTGCAATGTAGTCAAGCTTGGCAAAAAATACCAAATAGAAGTTGGCATAAATCAGCGTTTACAATTCCAACCAAGACCAACGAATATATGGAATAGCTTCCACACTTTATTACATCAAACATATCTCTAGTGACAAGACAAAATAGTATAGCTTTCTTCCTCAAATCCATAGGCCCAGCCAAGCATTGCAAAATACCCAATACTGGGAAAAAGGTAAGATTTGTGATTACAGATGGTTAATAAAGGCTTCTGCCATTCTCATGAATAAGGAAGATGTCAAAAACGTGGATAAATAGAATGACAGTTCTGTTTGTCTACCATTCTTCTCTCAACACAGGATCCTTTCTCACTGCTTGTTTCTCTTCATTTCTCTTGCAAGTCTGCAGCTAAATCACACTCCAAGGATTTCTTTTTTTTTCCATCCTTGCCATTTACATCCTTTGTTGTATTGCTATTACTGTAACTTCATCAAAATAGGTATCAAATATTCATGTCTGCTACAGGAAGAGTTTTAAAGGAACTTCTGAACTCCTTCAATTCCCATAAGGCTTCCACCCACAAGTAATAAAGAAAGTTCAGCAAGTATCACTGCAAGTAATCAAGCTGTACAGTCACCTATCCAGAGCACTGACTGCCACACATTAGATCTTTAATAGCACAGGTGTCAAGCCATGTTTCTTTTGATGGCGAGACACTGAGGTTAAGATGAATACTAACAAAGGCTTTGCACAGCCATGACTTCTTGTAAAGTCTTGTGCAGATTAAAACAGCATACATGGCATGTATAGGTGTTGGAAATGAAGGCCAGCTTGTAACACAGAACATCTTAGTGGAACAAAACAAACACCGAAAAAACAGCCAAAACAAACACTTAGCCAAACCAGCCAATAAATAATCGATGTAAATTAAGAGTCATCAACGATCCTAGTGGCTTATGATCAACTCCTGGAAGTTCGGCCTCTCACATTTGACCATACTACAAGATGAAGTTCCTTAGAAATGGGTCATCAACCTTTGAGAAGCCCCTACATTTGCCTCTCCTGAAGCCCTCCTGGCTGCCACTGCAGTGCTTCCTGTTTTCTAGTCATGGTTCTCTTACTGTGCAAGGTTTTTAGCTCATGAAATGGACCCATGGTATCAACAAGGACTGGTAAAATCTGAGCAATTATCAGGTCTTTAATGTCTCTCATCATCACACTGTTTTGAAACACGAGCCACTGCCAAGACAGGCTGCTGTTTATAATCAACCCGCTCACTTGAGAAATCTGCTCATTTTTTGCTACTAGAATTGATAATAATAATCAAAATACATATTGGCTGTTACACAGTTTAATCAAGCAAAGCAATTTCCCTGCCTGTTATACTGATATCACAGTTTGGATGGCCAAACCATATTTTAAAAGATGAACTCCTTGCTGACTGAAATATTTATAAGTAAAACAGAAGATATATATCCCATTAAGATTCTTTGGCTTGTGCTGCATTTTATAGATATTTTTGGATTCCTAAGGGGAACTGAATTTACAAATGCACAAAATGCAACACAGTCTATTACAGCCTATGGTTCTTTCAACTGCAATTATCCATTTAACCATCATGGACTCAGTTCAATGTAACTATGACATTGTCTGAGTGTAGTCCTTTTCGGATGCTTCAATTTTAGCTGTCTAAATTACTTTAGATCTTGAAAAATTTATGAGCTTAAACAAGGAATATAATTTAAGATGAAAGCAACCAATTTAAGTAACAGGGATAAAGAATACACTGTATTTTTCCTAATTTATTCCAACTATTTTGTGTTTTACAGACCTTGACATCTGTTACGAAGCATTCTCAAAGAATACCTTAGCGAATAGTAGGATACTACAAATCCTTTAAGTGACAAAAAGTAACGTAGAAAGAAGTTCTAATTACGCTGGACACTATTCCTGTTGATTTTGTATACTTCAGAGATCTCAGATCAGTATCTACCTTCCATCAAAAATCTGCTGCCAAGTGTACAAGTGCTAAAACTAGGAATTCTTATGTCAGTGCTAGCACTGGCAGGGAATATAAGTGCATACCAGAACTAATGCAATGTCCCTGCTTTGGGATAAAATAATTTTTTTTCTTTGCAGCAAAGCCCCATGGTTTCTGATCTGCCACAGTACCATGAGTTCTGCTGCAGAATATGTGAACCCAGAAGATAACTTTACTGAATCCCCTGTTTTCCTAGTATTCTTCTTTTTCTCATTTAAAAAGTATTCTGAATTCTACTGTCTCTGTTATTTTCAGTTTCATACTGGAAATGGGGTTATGTCGATTAACTCTAAGTGCAATGTAGCTATACTTTGAAATAGAAATTAAAATGTTGATATCTGATCTGAAAGCTGGGACGCCTCGACCCCATTTTATATGAGGAGTCTTGGATATTTCAGGGAAAGATACATCTCCTATTAGGCAATTTATCTTTCCTTTCTGTCTGTAACAAAAAAAGAAGCCTCTGCCCAAACCAACAACATAGCATTCTTCAGGCAGCTGCATTCCCTCCTGAATGAACATGCCTGCATCCAAGAGCAATGGACCAAGTGCATCACCCAGACAACATACCAAGGCAAAAGAAAACTGAAATAACTGAAAATCCATGACAAATGGCAATTGTTAAGATTGTGAATGAGTCAGCTTATCCTCAAGGGTTACTGCTCAGGACAATCATCCTATCTAGACACTCTCACAACAATATAAAGTGATCTGAGAAACACAGCATTAGGAAAATGGGATCCTATGCCTCTAAGCTGACAAGCCATCCCATCAGAGAATAAACAATTTCTCCTTTGGGGGAAGATAAGGAGTCATAAAGAGGAGAATAAGCCATTCTCAATTATAAACTCACTATTAGAGAAAGCAACAGTGAGAATAAATGTATAATTTTTAACATTAAAAAAAAAATTGAACTGCTGCCTGTAAACCTGTACCACCTACTACCTGTACCTGGTCTGCTGTGTAATTTCTACTATAGATGGGGTGATGACAGAAATTGCCTAGTTCAAAACCATTTGCTTCTCTGAAATCAATAAATGGTTGAGCCAATAAAGGTTCATGCAAACTAACTTCAGCTAGGTAAATGGATTATTTAAAGAACTTATTAGAAACTGAACATAGTGGTCTGCTGGATTCTACTTAGTGTGTAGTTTCTTAGCAAAAAAAAGGGCTCTACCTGCCCTTTCAAAGGGGTTGAAAGGGCTTATCAGACATGCTAGCTCAGAGATAGCCAGTAAAATAAACTCTTCTTTCTCTGTGTGCCTTCGAAGCACACACAGAAGTGCCGTGTATCTGCAGAGACATACATGCACCAGAAACTCTCATGCAGGCTTTACAAGTGAGCTTTCAACAATGGGTAGTCTGTTTTAAAATGGAACACTTATTTTCTCTCAAAATAGACCAAGGTTTGTCTTGTTCTTCCTACCGAAGGCAAGTGGTCAGAGCTCTAAAATAATTCTCTCATCTGTATTACTGGTCAGGGAGCCTGAAAATCCATGTGCTGCATAAAGTTGATCTAATTTAAAACAGTATCTACATTTTGTCAAGTCTACATATGCATGGGGATGAGAAAGAAGAGCAGAAGGAAACAGACTTGACAATTAGAGACCTTTTTTTGATTGTGGCTGTGCTCACAATGGGTTTTGAAAAAGGCAGAGGATAGAAGAATTGTCTGGAGAAATCTCAAGAGCCAGAGCAAAGATCATGAGGTAAAAGTATGTATTTAGGAACTAAGAAAGTCTGATATTAATTCTGTCCCTAAGGGAGAAAATAAGACAAAAATTATATAAAACTGTGCTGAGACTTGTGGAGAAAGTAGTACAAGAATGCTAGAGAATTCCAAATTTATGGACACAATTCCAGCAGTATCACATGACAACATACAAAAAAAACCCCATTTAGATAAACACTTAAAGCTCTTAAATAAGAGTCTTCAAAACCTCACCACATGATCATAAAACATTTACAGTTGTTCTCTCTTTTCTCCTTCCACTTACCTGACAGAAACTGAATCAACATAAACGTCACCAAAAATGTTTCAGTTTTGGTGACACAGGATAATGTAGAAAAGTTGAATTTTATGGAAAACGTATCTGTCAATTCTAGCTTCCCCCAGAAAGCTGCCCACTCTTAGGTAAATTAAACGGTTTTTAACAATTGCATTTGCCTAATAGATACTGAGAATACTTCAAAATTTGGGTTCCTGGACTGAAAAGCCCTGAAGAAAGTTTCATCTCTATATGTGAATTTAAACTCCTGTGAAAAAAACAGAAAAAGAAACCACTCTCCAAAGCAAGACAATGAATAAAGGCTCTTAAAATAAAAATCATCTATCTTGTGTAAGCAAATACAATCCATGTATTTGTGTCATTTTTGTATCAGTGAATATTTATGAGGCCCATGGGAAAAAGAGTGCACATTAATATTCTATGAGCAAACTTATTTCTGGCATTATTTAATGGCAGGGTGTTCGATTTCACAATATCAGTGATAGCTTCTCTTAACGTATGGCATCAATTATACGGGCAAGTGCACATACATGCTTACACACACAAATTATAACCCTGCTGCAGTTGTCACTAGTTAGGACTTCTACCAAGAGAAATACCTGAATTTTCAATCCTATAAGGAGTGTACAGGATTATGTAGAAATATATTATGGAGATCCTATTTTGAGAAGTACTATTAAAACAAGCATATTTGCAGAAGTCATCAAATTTCATGCTTTAGTTAAAGGGAGGATATCATGCTGGGTGTTAAAACTAACAGCTATTCTTCCAGTTTGACATGAGTTAATAGTAAGAGACATTTCTTGTATGCATAACAGCTATGGATAAATTTTAGTGGTTGTTGGAGGGAGGGGGTTGGTGGGATTTTTTTTGTTAGTTTTCTTTTTTTTTCCATGTGTATTGCTGTCCTTTAAAATTACTAATTTATGCTTAAATTGAATTCTAGATTAAGGAATTTACTTTACAAACGTATGTTAGGATAACTTTTGTACCAAAAAAAGCTCCATATGAGAAGTACTTTGCAAAGATTTTCCAAGAACAACAAGAAGTCCAATTTGTAACATCTTTTTAACCTACAGATGTACACACCATATTAAAAAGATCATGCTGGGCATACCAGTTGCAAAAGGGAGACAGGTGATTTACATTTTTATTGGAGATGAATGAACATGATTAAATTCTGGACTTCGGTCAAAACCACTACAGAAATGAATTAACAAAAGGCAGATTTCCCATATGTTTTGCATCTTGTTTATCACAAATACATGACAAAAATGTGCTTCAAAATACAAAAAAAATCTCTTATATACGCAGCCTGAAACATTTCAGTATAAAGCTTTGACCTACAAATAACAAAAGGAACCTTCTTCATATACTTAAAACAGAACTAAAAATTCAAATTATATTCTGGCAGAGGAAAAAGCCTACTGAGAAAAAAAAAAATGCAACTGCACACCTATTTCATATCGTTTATACCATGGGATTTCTTTTAATTTTTTTTATAGCTACCACCCAGAAGTGCACAGAACCCCTTTATTAAACATGTAAAAGCAGTCAGTCATCCTGGCTGGCAAAGAAAGCAGATGCTATGGAACAGAGATATGGGAGACATTATTTTTTCCCCCATTTATCTGAAATGGAGACTAGTAAGGACATGATCAGGAGGGTGGAATGCACACAGTGCACTCACAAGGTAACAATTAGGCATGCTTTCATTTGACACCATGCAGCACCCCTTAAAGGATCTGAAACGACACCTCTGTTTTGGAAATCTCTACTAAAACCCACAACACTGTCTCTGTACTCTTTTCTAGGGAAGAAAAGGAAGAGGTGTGATTTTCAGTGCAGCTCCTGGACCACACTCACCCTCCCAGCTGCAACTTTGGAGCAGCAGTCTGCAGCACTTCACCCTTCTGTCAGCTGAGGGACAAAGCACATTCCACAGGGATCTCTCTTCCACTCAGCATCTATTTGTGATTACTTAGACTGGCAACAGATGCTGCCCCTATTAATTTAATTATTATGTAGAATGCCTCTAACCTTTTCTCATTTAGATTTTATTGCAATTTTATCTTCGCTTCTCTTTTCAGTATACTGAGGAAAGATCTATCACCAAAATATGCTCAAGCATGTACAGATGCAATGAAAGAAAATATCTAAACACAGTAAGAAATTACGAATTTGATTTCACTCTTCCCTGGTTTCATTTGCTCGTACAGAGCTACCAATGCCTAAAGG
Organism: Parus major; assembly: GCF_001522545.3. Classification (NCBI taxonomy): domain Eukaryota; kingdom Metazoa; phylum Chordata; class Aves; order Passeriformes; family Paridae; genus Parus; species Parus major. Next base: position 101,018,252 of record NC_031769.1, read on the forward strand.
CAAAATCCTAACTTGTTTCCTTAGGTGAAGTGCTACCCTGATAAAGGGTAAACTCAAGAATCACTCACCATTAACCTCCCAATATGGTGTTTATGAGGGATGTAACCAGTTGTGCTGATGTGTCAAAAATAAGCAAATTCCAACCAAATAGGACAGCTGTCTACTCTCAGTAGTTTCATATTAATTCCACTTTTTTAACTGATTATCCTAAAAACTGCTTAGTCTGTTTCATTTCACCTCACGCAAGCACCCCAGAATCTTTCACCAAAACAGCACAGTAGAGCTATCCCAGAAAGATTCGTCCAGGGAAGGGGAGAGAAGAGCAGGGAAAGGCATTTGGAAAGCACCACAGAACTGTAGAAGTGGAAAACAATATAGAACTGCACAGAGGATAGTCAAGAAAAAAATCATATATAATGGAAAGTCTGAAGCAAAATAAAATTAAATTCAGAAGGAAGGAAAAAAAGGGTGGGAAAACCTACTCTTTTTTCCATCCCAGCTGGGAGGAAGAGATTGAAACATATGCCTTGCAGCCAGAATTTATCATAATACTGGGTCTGCTCATCCTAACACTCTATTTAAAACACAGTATAACCTCAGAAGCATACAATCATCAAGACTGTGATTATGAGACCACACCAGACCATTTCTCTAATATCTGTTCAGGAAACACCATATTAGATTTTCAGTTTGTCATGAAGACAAACCTTTTCATGCTACATCCATCCCAGGGCTCTGGGGAAATACAGCCTAATAAAAGACAGTCAGAACACCTTTTTCACAACCAGCACTGCTAGCCATTCAACTCACAAAGCCATTAAATTCCTGATCCCAGTGGAATCTGTTTTTCGCTAAGGCACTTTTTAATAACTTCAAAAAACAGCTCCTCTTCCTTAAAATTACTAAAATCCAACACTTTCATTCTTAGTTAGAAATTGTGCCATTCAATTCCCCCCCACAAAGTTTTTCCCCATGTTATAATGGATAGGCAGGAATGAATGGATGTGAATGAAGGCAAACTTAAGTAGCACACTGAGCAGCCACTGTTCTTTTGTCTATGGTTGTGCCAAGAGCCACACAAGTTTTCACCAAACAAACAGTAATCAGCTGCACTTCATGCTATGAGACTATGAAAAAAATAGGACCATGTTGCTTCAACACATTTATTACATAAATCTGCAATTCAGATTGAGCCAAAGGACACTTGCTCTGACTGAACAAATCAAGCCAAAGTGTTATTTCTCAAGTCAATGTGGCTTTGTTCATGCCCCGTCTTCCAGCATTAGGTAAATGGACACACATTGACAAACAATCCATTTTTCTTACAGACTAATCAAAACCTCTGATATTTTCTATTACTTTAACTACTGTGTAACAACTGTATCTGTTAACAGCACAGATTACATCTGAAAAAAAGCAAGTAAGAATCTAAGTTCTGATTTTAAAGCTCAATATCATGTTTTTCTAAAGTAAATAAGTATAACAGTGTAAAACAGTTCAAAGTCTTGATTAGTTAAAAGCCATCTCTAAGGCAGTGGACCAACAGCAAACTTGAAGATACCACAGCTGAACTGCTATTACAGATAGAATATCCTCAAGGGGAGCCCCAAGACTAACTTCTTCCCCAGATTTCACAGCTTTTACAAGCAGTAAATACTTTCTCTGAAGTTATCAGATAGCAGGACTGTAGACAACCTCTTTTATCAAAATCCAATTTTGATAGCTGAGAGATTAACTATTATTTCATCCTACTATCAGGACATTCTGAGCTGAGTAATTTTTTGGGTTTGCTTTTTTTTTTTTCTCCTTTGATTTTGTCAAAAAACTACTATAACATGCTATTTATCTCTATATAAAGGAATTTCTTTGAGAAACCTGACAGCATTCTCTCATCTGCCAGTTGAGCTTTTAAAATGTATCTTCACCTTTAAACTCTTCAAGCTAAAAAACACAAGTGTACTTGAAGCTCAATCATTCTCCCTGGTGCTACTCATTTTTAATGAGCCCCTTTTCTTTACATCCCCCAGCAGACTCCACAAAACAATCTCAGGTGCTGTGAAACCAGTGCTTGATGCTTCTCCAAACCTCTGTCTTTTTGAGCCTGAAATCTTCCTGCTAAACCCATATGGGACTGATGGGCTGTTTCAGTCAAACCCGATTTCACTTATTTATCACAAGCCTCTACTTAGAAACTCTGCTGTGGATTGCTTGTAGACACAATCTGTTTCCAGCTTTGAACTTTAAAAAGGATTTAAGCAGTCAATCTCATATCATTATAAATCCAACATGCATTACTTGTCTATTGATTGTGAGAAAATAAAAGTTTGAAGCTTGATTTCAGGGCTAATCTTTCCATTTGCTTGATGAGTTCTGCAGTTGTTAGAGAACACTTAATGCATCCTGTTATACTACAGCATATTAAGCTTGGATGAAAAATACAGACTATTTACAACACAGCTCTAGCTTTAAGTAAAGAACAAAGGCAGTGTTAGCTTTTCTAGTCTCAGGAGGTTTTTTTGCTATGCCACAATCAAAAACAAAACAAAACAAAAAAAACCCCTAAATATGTCTTTATGCTAATAATATTCAGATGGATTTTATAATTCTTCTGCCCCATATATCAGAAGTTTATATTCTACTTCATCAATGGATAGAGCAAAAGAAAAAATAGAAAGAACACATTGGTACTCATTATTTTCCTTATTAAACTGCTTTACTAATGGTATTTTATCCCTATAAATTTCAAGTGAAATTGTTTATCATCTAATTAAACAAGTTGCTTATGTTCTGACTTCTAATGTGTGCACTAAGATACCTGAGAACAAATGCCATAAAATAATTTTATATGTAGATCAAATTTTAAATCAAACACTGAAGCCCCTCCAGCTCCTGTCTTGCCCACTAACCCAAGAATCCTACCACTCTTTTTTTTTTTTTTCTTTTAATATCTGTGGGTTTTCCTTCAGGTGAGAAAGGCTGTTCTGGTTTTCTTTTTGAAGTCCCCACATATGCATTTTTCCCATGCAGTGACTGTGCAGCACTACAGACTTTAGTTCTGTGAACAACCATTGATAAAGCTCAACTCAATCAATAATTCAGGAAAATATTCATCTCTAGATTACTTACTGCTGTCATTAGGACTCTGTGACTGGGTGAAGGAGAGCATGACCTCCACCTGGAGGTTTTTACCTGTGTTGCTCTGTGAATTAACCTGTAGGAGGTGCCACAGTGATGAAGCAGTCAAAAACCTCCAACAGGCAACTTCATCACATGGGTAATTAGTTCACTACATCAATAATGCCTCCAGTCATTAGCAGCATTAAGGCTGAATCCCAGGTCTGCTTACTAAATTCAGACAGCAAAACAGCTTTTAACTGTGCTACAGGTATAAATAACTTTCTATTTTTAAATGTAGTTAGCTACTGCTTTTTTTCCCCTCTTGGTTTTAGTCATTATCTCTTGCAGTAAATTATACTTTATTTCATTCATCACATCCATAACCTTCTTTCAGAAGGAAAAGAATTAATTAATTTTAGATACCTCTGGTATTTTCACAAGGTCTCATCAGCTACAAGAGAGACCCACATTTGACACTGCTGAAAACATTACTGCTGCAACACTGACATGCCCAAACTCAGATGACCCAAGGAGCGAACTCTTGAACCTCCCACGCAGCAGAATAGGGCACTATCACTACACTACCCAGATAAAAGAATTACTTTCAAATCTTGCTTATAAGAGGATTAAGTCAGTAGTAAACTCACTTAAATGTTATACTGTAACAAAAAGAAAAACTGAGGCCACACAAATCTTCAATCTACTTTCCAACCTCGCTGAAACCATTTCAGGTCTGCGTGTGAGCGACTGTAATCATCTGAGTATGAGAAAGTTCAAAAAACTGTCAGGGTGATTCGAGTTCTTTTTTGCTTTCCACAAATTTGTGTTCCACGTCTGATGAAAGGGATGTTTTTTCCTGGTTGTAATGCTGGAACGAGCATCTCTGATCCTTTGTGAAAAACATCTGGTATTCCTGGGACACCAGTATGTTACACTGGGAAGGTCATACCCGCTCAGTTGCCAAAGTTTGCTTCAGGATAGGAATAAAAATAATAATAGCTATGTATGCTCATGTCTCCAAACCATATAGATCAGGGCAGTATCATTGATTTATGACAGATTAGGCTAGCTCAGAGGTTTCAGGCTCCATTATTTGAAAGTACTGATATAATATTACAAAATAATATCACTTGTTATATATGGTATATATTTATACATTTTCATGCCTATTTTCAAGTATCTCTCTTGATTTACCTTTAATTATTTATTAGCCACTAAAACACTTGAGCTTTTAGGGCAATTTTCACATTTTTTCAAATGCATCTTACTTGAACATTTAAAAAATCTTTATAAAAAGTTGTACTTGGTCTCTATATCTAAAGTACCAAATAGGTCTAAAGATTTAAAAAGAAGGTAAGAACTGTGCATCAAGTGACAACAGCCAGTTACTGAGTATTTGTGGGGCTGGAGTCTCCACAACCATCACAGGCAATCTGTGGCAGACTTCTGTCACATCTTTCAGTTTCCTAATGGATTAGAGGGAACCTCCTGTATTTCAGGTTGTGCCCATTGCCATTGTCACTGGGCACCACTGAATAGAGCCTGGCTCTGTCCTCTTTGCACCATCCCCTCAGATATTTATGGACATTGATAAGATTCATGTATCCTGTACTGGGGAGCCTAGAACTGGGCCCAGCACTCCAGCTTTGGCCTCACCAGTGCTGAGCAGAGGGGAAGGATCACCTCCCAGGACTTGCTGGGAATATTCCTAATGCAACCCAGGAGACCACTGGCCTTTACTGTGAGGGCCTGTTGTTGGCTCATGGTCAGCCTGGTGTTCACCTTGATCCATTTTTTGCAAAGCTGCTCTCCAGCTGGTCAGACACCAGCCTGTACTGATGTCGGGGAGAATTCCTCCCCAGGTGCAGGACTTTGCACTTTGCTGAACAGTTCTTTAGTGTATCGGCCACCCCTTCCAGTTCTGTGTCAACTGCAAACTTGCTGAGGGTGTGCTCTGCCTGCTCATCCAGATCATTAATGAAGATGCTGAACAGGACTGGACCCCCAAGTCTGTCACCAGTGACCAGTCTTCAACTAACATCACGTGCCACAGAACATCACCCTTTGGGCCTGGATGCTCACACAGTTTTCTGCCTGTCCACTGTCTGCTCATTCAGCCTATACTCCATCAGGTTCTCTGTGAGTTACTGCAGTCAAGCTGGACAAAATCTGGTGGTCTCTTCTCATTTACCAGGACAGACATTTCATCATAGATGGTTATCAAGTTGGTCAAGAAGGTCATCACACATTGCTCACTTCCCCTTGGTCAGTTCACGCCACTCCTCCTGATCTTGTCCTTCATCCACCTGAAAATGGTTTCCAGAATTAGCTGCTCCATCACCTTCTGAGGTGAGGCTGACCTGCCTGTTGTTTCCTGAATCCTTTTACTTGCTCTTTTTGACATTTGTTTTCCTCTAGCTCTCAGGCACTTCTTCCAGTTGCCATGATCATCCAAAGGTTATGAAGAATGGCCTTATAATGGTATCAACCAGCTCTCTCTCATGCATCCCATTAGGACCACAGGTACCAAAGGAACATCCACTTCAACTCTCTGGTTTTTCCAAACACTGATTCACCTTATTCTCAGCCTGAATTTGTTTAGTCATTCAGGCTTTTTTTTTTTACTAGCGGTCTGCCTCAATTATTAAACAGGAGTTCTCTACAGCGTGTTTCCATAGATCAAATCTTCTAAGTATGACTCGCTCAACAGATTCTAGATTTAAGGAATTTCAAAGGAATTCCAAAGACTTAGTGGTTCAGAACAGTTGTTCTTCTGAGTTTCCCTGAGTTTATGAGTTGAGATGTTGCATGAGCTAGATCAAGTATTCTAATGACATAATAATAATGCCAAGTGTCACTCCTGTTTCAGATACTTCTGATCACACATCACAAAGCATGGCTTCCATGTCTTTTTCAATCACTGTCTCCTTAATAATGTTTCTTGAGGCTGGAGGCACGTCTTCATTTCTGTGTCAGAACATACAGCTCCACCTTACTAGATGACTTAGCTCTCCTCTGATCACTATTTATCATGGCACTAACCATGCTATCATCTGCATGCTTTTATCAGTAATGACTCTGTACTTCTTCCTCATCACTAATAAAAAGGTTAAACACCATTAGATATAAAATTAATCCTCAGAGGACCTCCACATACTCCACACTGATTACCTATTAACCATTTTTCTAGAAGACATTTGATGTATGCTGATGATTCTGTACCACTCCAATTTCTAAATCAACATGTCGCATGGCGCCAAATCAAACATTTTACAAATACTAAATGTCACATATCTCTGAAAAGTCAAACTTGTTCTCTGAAAACATCACGTTCTCCTGAGAAAAGATCCATCCCTCAGAACTCTATGTTGAGTGAAATTACCTTATGAAGAATTACAGATATGTAACACAGTTTATTCCCAGGCAGCCATGCTACTTTGCACCAAATTAATGTCTGTTTGACAGACTTGGTCATCCTATCCATCCTTTTAATGCTTCGTCTTACCAATTTTAAACAATTACAAACTTACTTTTTAATACACATCCATCTCTCTTTCCTACACTTCCTCTCCATTTTTGTAACTTATTTTACTTTTCCTTAAAAAGCATACATCAAACAATTCTATTTTTGCAATAAGCAATATTCTGCATATATTTTCTTCTACTTCTTCCATATTAGTCCTGCTTCCAGAACTAACTGCCAATGAATTCTGACAAAGAAAAGTCTTATTCTCATGATAAACAAGCACACCAACATTCATGGTTTTATGATGCTGATACGTAAATTGCCAACAACAGAAGTAGGGACAATACCAAGAAAATTCCTAATCTATAAAGGAGTTCTAAATAGTGAAGCAGGGAAATTCTTTCACAGATACGTCCTTTCTTAAACAAACAAACAAACCAAAAAAACCCCAACCAAGACTTAAACACAAAAACAGAAAGCCAGACTTTTTTACATAGAACCTAGCACCCCAAAACATATCATGAAACTATTATATAAAGCCATACACTCAGAGTAGTGATGCAGAACAACCATCTATTGCAGAAAATATCCTCACAATCAGTGAAATCACTGCTCTTTTTAAATAGCTCCACTAAGATGGACTGAGACTTTCAGGAACACACATTTGCGTCTTTTCACACAATTTGTTTTATTCACAATGGTAAAAAAATTGTGACATAACTCACCTGTGGCATGAATTGATTAGCAGTGTTCTGAGAAATCTGGTATTTTTTTTAGAAAGGCATTGATTTGCAAGCAATAGGGCTAAAGAGACATAGCTAAACCAAATTAAATAAAGGACTAAACAAATGTTCATGCAGACAGGGAATTCTGTGCATGAGAACTTTCTGGAGAAAAATTTATATTAAGTTTTTGTTCTTTAAAATTTAGATGAGTAGTTGCAAGATGAATGGCCAGTTTCACCATTTTTAATAGTTTCTATACCTTAGAAGGTTATTTTATTGATGTAAAATTTAAACCATGGTTGACAAAATGCACCTCTGTGTCTCTGGAGCTGTGAAAGTACTACAAAATAATGGATCTCCTTCCTGTAGAAAATTGCCTCATTTATAAGATAAGTGTCCCACATTTTATGCATACATTATATTCAGACATATTTTCCCATGTTCTTTGACTGTTTTTATTTTTTTTTTTTCTTTTCTCCCTGTAGCCTCAGGTAAGCCTGAAAGCAACCAAGAATTAATTTAAGCAACCAGAATGAGACAAAATTTGTATTTCTTATTTTTCTTACTCCTTCTAGCACATTTACCTTCCAATTTTTTAGGGAAGTATTTTAGTCTAGCTTCAAATTCATGAATACCATAGTCTTATTTTAAGGTAAATGCTACACTAGTACTACAGTAATTTTCCTCCTTCACTGATTTACAGCAGCAGATCTGTTCTTTGGTGCCAAAGGACTAGTGGCATTCATCCGTACTCCACCCCCTGCATCCTTTTTGTTTGTTTGTTTGTTTTTGGGGGGGGAAGTTGTTTTGGTTTGTAACGATTTGTTTTCCCAAAATAAGCATAGTGAAGAAATGGCCTCCTCACAGTCCATCCTTTTAACCAACCATACTTCAGAGCTGGGTAGAGACAAGACATGGGGGTAGGTAATGGGGATGCTGCACAATGACTCAGCTGCCCTCTGAGCACATCCCCCATTGCTAAGAGAAGGCACCAGACTCTCATTCTGTGCTCGTTTGCAGTTGATCTTATGACATGTCTATGTATGCAATGCCCAAACTCTGGCATTTTCTTTGCAGGGAACTAATCCCTGTCTCACGATATCCTCAGCATCATGTGGTGCAACTGTCACTTACCAAACCTGACAGGAAATAAAACCTGAGACCTTTTTTGGTAAAGCAAAGAGTAGTCACTGTAAAGGTCCACACCCAACAGACAAACAAAAAATAAAGCCAAAAAGATGGCTTCGCTATTTTAAAAAGGACTGCTATCATGCCGACTGATACATGAAGAGAGTTTCAAAATTACATCTTAAATTAACAAGGCTGAAGCAGTTCCCACAGATGGTAGATCAACAACAGCTTCTGTACTGTAAATCCTTTACTAAAAACTGTAAATCCGCGCCTTTAAGGCCCAACTCTCTGTAATCATCTTTGTTCATCTTTAACTACATTGCCAAAAGCCCCTAATTAGTACCATCTTAGGCTGCCTTTCACTGCTCCTCAGCCTAATCATTTGACTAATTACTGGCACATAATCTCAGTGTCAGGTTAGAAGATGCTTTTTGAATGAAGATAAGCATATGGAAGTGCCTTAACTAGGGGGCATGGAAGATAGCCTGTGCTCAGCTTCAAGACAACCCCGAGTAGCAGGTAGGCAAAGCTATTGAGCCTGGCTTAAGGCTAGGAAAGGGTGAAGAAAGATGCAGTCACAGCCAACAGCAAATTCACAAACATGATAATCCACAAAGACCAACAGCAAGAAGCTTTTAGTGGAGAAAGATTGCAGTCTGCACATTCATTCTAGCAAGATAGCAGGGAATGTGACTTTGGATTTTCAATGAGTTATACAAAGGAACACCAGCAAATTCTGCAGTAACTAATGGAGGAGGGAAGGAAAGCATACAGAATTGTTTTTTGCGAAGGCAAGAGAAGAACACGTCTGATTTAAGGAATATATGAAAGGATCAGGAGATGGTAGGCATGGATAGCAAAAAAGAAAGCATCAGAGATATACCCCAAAAAAAGCAACCAGAATAATTAACCAAGGAGCATGGGAAGAGCAGAAACAACAGTGCAGAGAACAACACCTAAGAGTTCCCTGTCCCCCAACTCAGTGAGCACTGATGCAACACCTCAGCATAGTGATATGCACTAAAGAGTAAAGGAGATAATACAGGGAAGAGGAAAAGGACAGGATTAGGAAAGGAATCCTTTCAAGACTCTTCTGCAAAGCACAGACCTCGCACTCATGCTGTTACACTGACCAGCAGCCACAGACGTGGATTTACAGTACAGCCAAACTCTCCAAGTTGATGCTATAGGTCCAATGGAAGCCACATTCCAATAGTTTAAAGGAATTCTGACAGCCCTGAAATTATCACATTTCAGAGCTTGCTATGGTACACAGAGGATGAAGACTTAATTGTGCAGTTGGTAATAGTGTTGAAACACATCAATCCCCACAGTTCCCAGCTTGGGCTGTGTCCAGCAGCAAGCGCATCCCGCCCTGCGGAGTCACTACCAGGCACTGCTGCTCCTGCATCCTCACAGTAATTCCTACCCGTCTCTGGTAGGCTCCCTCACAAACAATGATGTGGTCCAGAACCAAATGCTCACTCTAAATCATCACAAGGCCTAGAAATCGGTGTTAGTGCACCATAATTTGCTTCCCATGGAAGTATTTTGTGGAATACTGTAACATAGGCCAAAAAACCCCCACCAAAAACCACCACACCAGCAATGAAACAAACAAACAAAACAAAACAAAAAAAATCTCAACCAACCCCAATGACTTTCCCCTTTATTTAGCTAGTTTCTTCTTAATAAGGAGAAAGTTTACTTTGGCTAAACTATCTATCATACAGGTAACATACAGTAGCTTATTCATCTTAAAAATGGAAGAAAAATCTGAGGGACCTGCTGAACCTAAGGGCTAAAGAGTCTCAGGACTGCACTAGGATTTACCTCCCCTTTACTTTGGACACAGCTGCCTGATGAGAAAATCAGCTCCCTGACAGCCCTGGCCCCCCACCATATAATCCAGTGAACAAGCAGAACTTGTACTTCTAAAGGACAATCATAGTATGGCTTCCTATTTAGGGCTGGTTGCTACTATTTATGTCTCTATGCAATATTGCTTTCAAAACAGCTTTGAAAACTCTCTAGTCTAAATTAAATGTTTTGTAACACATGTCAAAACTGCAAGTCACTGAACAGTAGCAGAAAGCTGACAGAGAAGATGCAACTTGCTCAGTACAATTCTCTGAATCTGCTAAGCCAAAAGTTGTTTAATACGATTTATCACACCCTGGAGTGTAGTTAAATAATTGTGATGGATGGCAGCATGTCTTAGTCTTTTCCATTTGTTAAATTATGATAGATGAATTATGCACACTAGTGAATTTCAATGAATTCTTTCTGTTCACCATGCCTGTTTCAAGAAAAACATCCAGTCAATAAACAGTCTAAATCCATCTCCATCAGAACCATACAATGTTCTAGTTCTATGATAAAAAAGCTGAAGGCCAAAAATGCTTCAGAACAAGCCCCTTGACATTAAGAGTAGCAACAAAGGTATGCATGTAAGGTAACTAACCCTTTCTACTATCTTTTAAATAAAGTAAAACAACCTGTATCTGGTAAAAATGTTTGTTATTATCACTTTATGAGAACTTTGGGGGAGAGAAGACTATAATGAATCAAGCCTCACAGAAGACACAGACACGTTTTTTTTTCTTCTAGCAATTAGCTAACATGATATCAAAGTCACATATGGAAAATTATGTAAAAACTATTCTTTCAAATAAAAAGGAAAAGTAAAAAATATATTGCTAAATATAATAGGATACTTTCTCAGAATAACTTCAGTTGAGCAGCCATTAGCTAATTAAGCAACTGTTAGGTAATTATCTGGTTTTTGACAACAATCTCACAGACAGTGCTAGGATGTACAGCTTGTCATTTTAATGACAGGCCAGAGCACTAAGCTTCAAAAAAGAAAATCCATACCATCTACTTTTTCAAAGAGTTTTTATCCTGCCATATTTTCTGCAAGTGACTGCATCTGACTTACAGCTATTTTGATTTCTATGCCTAACCAGTAGGGCACTCCAGTAGAACATTTATTTGGAATTACTCCTTCAACTGGATTAGTCTTCATCTACTTCTGTAGTGTCTGAAGTTCTTCGGAGGAGATTATAAAGTGAAAATGACTGATACAGATTCTCTGTATACATGTCTCCATATATAACTGTATCTATTCATAAACTACCATAACCAAAAATATCTGATAGATGCACTACAAAATTAATCGGAACCACTTTTGATTTTGGATGTGCTGATGTGCGCCAGGAGAAAATCTAAGAAACCTAGGGAGGTACATCAGTGAAAGACAAGTCTGCAAGAGAATCTAGTCAAGGTTTAAATGCATCCCTTACGATTTATAAAAAAGGAAACAAGACCAAGAAAACAAAAAGGATTTGATTTCACTACACGTGCCACACATTTCAAAGATTACAGGGTATTTACTTCAACTGTTGGAGAGGTATAATTTAAGACAACTGAAGAACAGCATTTTGTGTATGATTCACACTACAAGAACGAGGTAACTTCCACAGCTGGTTTTTGTCAAAAATAAATGAAAGGACTCAACTTAGAACATCTTTAAAGACTAAGGGGGTAAGAAAAAAAAAAAACAAAAACAAACAAAAAAAAAACCACCCCAGAACTCAAACAACTAGACTAACAACTTCACTATCAAGTTTCTCCATCTTTGATGAAAGGACTTATGAAAAGTTTATGAAAGTGCAGACATGAGGCAGTAGCTCTGTAAAATCTCAGAGATCTGGTCTGACTGACAGGTATGCAGCTTCACAAATACATCCTGACAGTTACACACACTGCAGCACAAGGAATCTTATTTTAAATAAAGTTTGCAAAAACTAAAATGTGACATTTACAAGATTTCTGAGCAAAAAGACCTCAGGGACAAATTCAATCTCTATTACCTTCATTTCATCCTAACTTTCCTTAAATATATTGTCCCAGGGTTGTACTTCTGATGTCTTCCATCCAGATACAGACCTAATGCCTAGGAACTACCTTGTCACTTTGTGTCTGCCAGGAGCTTTCAAAAGGCATTTTTATCTTAAATGTGAAGTGTTTTCCTGCTGGCAAAATGGCATTACATCTTGCAGAATTCTTCATTCATCTCCAGCGATACCACCTACCATGGAAGGTTAGATCTGAATCATCTCCCTTAAAGGAAGCTTGACAGTTCATTTCAGAGGTTCCTTTTTGTCTCCAATTTCATGCAGAAAGTAGTGTACATTCAGTACATTCAGAGATTTCAAGCAGCTGTGCACCACTGCAAGTGCCACAGAACTAAAATAACGTTTCTCAGAATTAGTCTGTCATAGTTTAAAGTATCAAGAGTGTTAAGCAATTCTCAATTGACAATGTAATTACAGAGTGCAGTCTCAGTGATGTTATATACTTAAGGTTGGAAATGCAATCTAAAACACTATTTTCAGTTTCTTGCAACTTTCTCAGTACCCTTCCTTTAAGGCATACCTGATGGGCAGGCAGAAGCACTCTTTTTTTGACATGGGCCCCATTCATGATTCCAACTTTTATTGACTAAGCAAGCCCATGTTCTTTAGAGATATGAATGCTCAAACTTTTTCTAAAAGAAAATAGTAGAGATTTCTAGACATAAATATTGCAGAAAAACAGTTAAGTCAAATCATTCATTCTTGCCCCACCAGGTCCTATTGTGACAACAAAAGCTGTGCATGTAGCTGAAAGCAGGTCACAATAGCAGTGCAGACACCATGAAATGGTGAAAAAGCTCCTGAATTAGGTGTAGTACAATTTGGAGAAGAATATTCAACAATTTCTCACATTTCTGTAACTTCTTCTGGGCTTTCTCAGGTGTTTATTCATTTACAAAGTCCCACAGTGCAAGAAGTTGTCAGTTTATATAAGGGATGTCTTTTTTTCCCTCCACTAGAAGTCATCTCCAAAAATTACCTATCAATAAGCAAAGGATGTCGATTTAGTCGTATTAAAAGTCTTCCCAGAAAATCCTGCATCTGTTCCCTCACCAAGACTGCCTTTTTTCAATTGTCAAGGTTGATTGAAGAACACAGGGAAAGAAAAATCATCCACCATTCTTTCCTTCCCACCATATCTCCACTGTATTTAACCCAACAGACAACAGCAATTTATCATACAACATGTGCAAGATCATGAAAGCATGACCTTGTTATTCAACTTTGTTATTCAACTTGCATGTTTTACCAGATGAAGATACTGAAAAAGGTCCCTGGACTGCACACAGCAAGTGAATGTGCTGAATTTTATTGATATAAAAATAGTAAATCCTCTTGGATGTATTTATTTATCTATTTTGGGAGGATACACTGTTGTTTTTTTTTTCATTTTCCCTTACTAACACAGACAGCAAATATCCTTAATTTCTGTACCTGAGTTCCCTAAATGACAATGAACTAAGTATTTATTCTGAAGAACAGGAGAGAGTGAACAGAAAGATGTACAAAAATAAAGAAAGAAATAAATGGGAGGTCTTTTTGGCATACTGAAAGTGAGAGCCAGTGATCTGAATAAGCAAGTTTATTTCAAGACTGCTTAAAAAACACCACTGGCTTTAAAAATAGAAGTGAACATCCTCACATCCTTTCTTTATAAAAGGAAAATTAAGAATGCAAAGAGACATCAAAAGAGACATGATCAAAAATAATTATTCAGTAAATCTTAAAACGGTAGTTGAAAGAAATTAAAGGAAACAGAGAAATTTGTGAAACCTACAGAATAGAAACAGAGAAAATCAGAATTATTATTAGAGTTACTGAAAATATTTTATTAAATTTTATTCCTTTCAAGCTTCCATTTATATAGCCCTAGATAAGTTTTTTTTTTATGTAGCTTTGAAATAAAGCTCTTGAGAGAAGAGGATATAGGTGGAATAAAACCAGCAAGTAACTTTTCTATCTGCAGTGACCAATCACTGAAACATGCCAACATCAACTAACCAGTTCGTTATTTTAACCTTGAATTAAAAATAAAATTAACATTCCATCAACAAAGGGTATTATGTGAATTTTATAAAGACTTAATAAAAAATTCTCCCTTTTTATGGACAGTCAATGTGACATTTTTCCTTCCTGACAAAATCTGGAGACTTAAGAATTATTTTCATCCCACTGTGAATAATCCAGGCCTCTTTCAATACTTGTTACATTTCTCTGCAACAATTTATAGGCGGAACACTTGCAGTGACAAACACTTGTCCCAAACTTTTCAGTAAAACAATGAAAGAACACAGTAAGTAAATAACATAAAATGTTTTCAGCAAATATATCGCTCGCTTAAAAATGTAATCCTCAGCAGATTCTTCAAAAGAGACCTGATTATAATTTTCAGTCCTTCTAAGCAGGTTGATTTAATATAACAAAACTAGACATCAACTTGTTCCCCAAATACTGATAGTTATTGTTCACATAAATCATGGTCATAAAATATGCCTCAAATTTAGCCTAGAAAGCTGTATTTCCTCTTAGTTTAGCTACTTTTTTTCCTAAAAATCATGTAGAAACACTTCATATGTAGACAGATGTCAAACTTTTATACACATTCCTGAGAGAGGCTGTGAAAAAAAGTCAGAACAGTTTTTCCAAAGATGACATCCACAAAGTGAGAAGCAGCCACGTTCCTGCTGTCAATGGATGGCAGCAAAAACTATCCAAGAAGAGGCATTTTCAGTCCTTCAACATATAGATACCTCTCCAGTAATTTTTGTTACCAGAGAGAACTATGAAATGTATAGGTTTCCATATAATTCATGCTTTTTTAATAAAATGCTGGATTTTACCCATACCAAGAGTCTTCAGAGAAAAATTACTCAAAGCCTATCCCATTTTAAAAGCATAAAACAAATACAGGACTTTGCAGCCTATTTAGTGGCAACAACTGGACATTACCACTAATTTCAATCCAATCAATAAAAATTAGATGCATGAATTATATTTAAAATAACTACAGCTGATCGAAGAACTTACAGATCTGTCCTGAATAAAGATCAGAGTAGTGACATAAATGTTAATTTAAATGGAACCTTTTTCGTAGCAATCAGGTTTTTAAGAAAATTAGTTAAACGTTATTTTTTCATCAACCACTAATAAAATTTGAACATGATCAGACCTTCAGCCTTCAAAACTAAAAATGCAACACTCATTCTATACATCTGTCTCAATGCAGCAATGTCATTTATTCTTCCTGTCTTGGCAATTGCAAAAGGTCAGCTTGTTATACACTATGGGAAAAAACTCTTAGACCATAAATTATTAAACTGAGTTACATGACATTCCTCATGAACCTGAAGTCATTCCCCACTAAGTAGTTTTGCGGAAATGTATTAAATTGCAATGTCTTCAAATATATTATGAGAAACAGGTGGGAAATACATCCAAAAGGAAAAGCACTAACAGAAAGGAATTGGTTTTTAAAAATTCTTAATTCTCCCTGTGCACTACAGAACATCAGAAATCCATTCTTTGATGATGCTGTAATGAAAGTAAGTTGCTCTGGTAATATATACAAAGCCCCAGATAAAAGCTTACAGGATTAAAGGATTACATGAAGGTTATTAAAGGGGTTTGGAAGGGAGGGAGCAGGATGCACACTCTTTTAAATAATGATCATCATTCTGTTTGGAAACATGATAAGTTTGTTTTTAGGTTGTGTTTTAGCTTTGGTAATGAATGCTCTACTTACTGTCTTTTGAGCAAAACCAAACCAGTAATATGAAAAGAAACAAGTGCTGAACTTGGTCCTCGGATGCAGAAGATTTGTTTGCAACATAAATCTGTTGCATTGGCATAGCTTCATTAAATAGAGGTTTCAGTTCTGAACTGGCACATTATATATTGCATTTTTATCCATAAGACTGTCAAGCACCATATTTTCAGTATTTCTTCCTATGCAAAAGAGATCTAAATGAAAAATTGACATATCAGTGTAATTAATTACAGTGTTTATTACTTCTAAAATAAATACTAGACTACTGTTAATTTACTCACATTATCCATATACATTATGCATGAGTTTCACAAAGTTTACAGTTGACCAAGATTAAATCCACTGTGGCATCTTATTTCACTTAATATTGAAAGTAAATGCAACTCATCATATGAGCAAACATCTTTTGTAAAGAACCTGGAGATATCTCATACATCTCAAATCACTGAGTTTCAGCTCATCCCCAAAAGAAAATTCCAACATTAAGAATATATAACTGCATCCAGAGCAGGAAATCTTCAATATGATTTGGACTTACTAAAATTATTTAAAAGACACTGGGTGCACCACAGTCACTATAGTTTTACTGACTTTTGTCAGTAAAAAAAAGTGTAGTTGAACAGACTGCTAAATATAAAACACTAATCTCAGATATGTAAGACCCCAGACTAATGGGCTATTACTTTATTCTAATGCAGCTGTACATTTTGTAATTAAAGGTTCCTTGAGAATTGTCTAATTTCTTACAACTATTAAAAACAGGGAAAAAAATGAAAAAATTAAAATCAAACATTATTTGATTCTAAACAATACTGCTGTTCCAAGTGTACTGGGTATAGCTGGTATAGAAAAAAATGACTACAGTAATTGAAACAGCACTCTAGCTCTTTGCAGATATAATGAAATACTTGACATCTCCTTGGGGACTCATTTGTTCTTAGTAATTAAGCATAAATTGAAACTCTTGCTGAGGGCAAATCTGTAAACAAGTATTTACCGTAGCTAAGAAAACAGGGCAGTCCATCTGCTCTGCAACCAGCAATTAATAGCCACTTAGAATTGTGGAACAGTTTGGGTGGGAAGGGATCCTCGAAGGCCATCTAGTCCAACCTTCCCACAATGAGCAGGGGCATCTTGAACCAGATCAGGTTGCTCAGAGCCTCACCCAACCTGATATTCAATTTTTCCAGCGATGGGACATGTACCACACCTTTATGGACAAGGTAACTTCTGGGTAACACATGGATTTAAGTTCAAATATTTGGTCTGCAATCAGTAAATGCATTCCATTTTACATGTAACAGATCCTGTTCATATATTATGCAGGTCAATGAAAAACAATCAATTGGGATCATCACTTTCCAAAAGCAGGTCATTTTGCAAGTTCATACAAGAAAACATTTTACAGTAATGTATTTCTTCTACATTTCCTAGTATATATCATAGTACCAAAAGTGATACAGGAATTAGCTGAAGACTTTGTGACCAGGTATTTTTGCAAACTTATTTTAAAGTAATTAATGTAAAATATATCAAAAAAATGTAACAATTTAAAAGATCTAGAAATCAAAAACACAGGTAGTCTTTGATGTCCCACTTAAACAGCATTTGAAAGCAACATTCTAATTCTTTTTGACAATCACTAAGCTATCTTATAGACAACAAGGGGGGGAAGAAAGACCAGAAAGTGAATATGAGACCAGAATGAGAATAATGAGATGTATGAGTAACCTGGACAAAACAGAAGTTTTACAATTAATACTAAGTGTATTCATGAGAGCACTATTTAAATTATCAATTATGTTCCTCCAATAGTATCAGCTTTTAGTGTATTATTCTAATACACCTATTGGAGAGATAAGTAACCATGGGTGGGGTACAGAGGATTTACAAGAATAACTTTATAAACATTACTGGGTGCTACTACTGTAAATCATAACCAGAAAAAGCCCCACAGTAACAAAAAACTCAAAATATGGATGCAATATGTATATAGTTTTGTCTGCATTTATAATACACTAATCCACTACTAAATCCTTGCGCTGAACAGCGGTTGCACAAAATCCTATCTGTGACAGGAGCCGCCATGGAGAAAATGTTAAAAAGTTGGTAAGAAAATTTCAAGCAACTGAGAGCAAGATTTCTTAATTTCCACCTCAGCAATTTCTATATCTCTTACATTTATCAAAATAAGTGAAAGGCTTTATGTCAAATAAAATTATCAGATATTCAAAGGTCACCCATTCTGCTGGTAGGGAGAGACTATGGATAGACAGGCTGGAGAGTATAGGTGAGTCAAAAGGATATTTTTTCCAAACCATCCTTTCAAAGTCCTGGCACAAGAAGAACCAGTAGCAACAACCTCCAGACTCCAAAACCATCTCCAACAGTAACCATTAAGAGAGCTAAACAGTGACCTGATAAAAGGGCACAAAACTGAGACAGTCATTCTACAGCCACATGCTGCATTGGAGCTTTTCCCTGCAAGTCCCACATTTCATTTAACCTCATTCTTCAGTACAAACTCAAATCCCAAGGATTTTGCTAAAATTTTCTACAGATGGGCAGAACTCACTACCTTGATGCAGCTTCTTTTGAGTAGTTTACGGAAACACATCACTGTAGCAGGCACATTTCATAAATTATCTTTGTTGTGCTTTATACCTTTCACTTGCATTATCTGCCCAACTTGCTCCAGTTATAAAACTTCATACATATGGATAATGCTCCTTTGTATGTGCTAACAATACTGGCAGGTTTTCCTTCAATAAACCACTCCAGATGTTAGTCTCAGTAATTATGTCTGACATCTCTCAGCTTTGGTAATGAAATACTGCTGATACAATTCCTTGTTTGTATTTCTATGGACCATCTTCAGACATAAAATCTACAGAGTTAAAAAAGCCACATCGACAAGTACAGAATGAAAATCTGCTAAAATGAATACACAGCCACTGCTTGATTAGCATAAACAGGATAAATATGGAAATACAGTATTCTATGAAAAAACTATCAGTTATACTGTATATTTCACTTTTCTGCCTAATAAAGTGCACTTTAAAGTATTATATATACATATGTATGACTGCATGAAAGACAAAATTACTGCTGTTATCAATATCATGTAACATCATATAAAATATAACCTCTTTCTTGCTTCAAAAATCAAAACCCAACATTACACAATAGATCTGTAGCCAACAGGATAGGAGAAAGATTCACAGTGAAATTTCTAACCTGAGAAATACTTATTTCAGTACTTATTTTACCTAGCATATTATCACATCAACTAAACTGAACATTTAAAGTCCTTAGGGAAAAATGTAGTTGAACAATTTGCATCCAAAAAGCTTGAATTTTGCAGATGTGGTCTTAGAGAATGAAGATTTTAGAAGGATGAGCTGTTTAGAACTGTATGAGCCTATGATAACTTCTTGAGCATATTATAAATGCTAAGGAAGTCATCAAAGGCTCATACAGTTCTAATAAGCTTTTTAAATTATCACATTAAATGTCATCACTAACAATAAAGTAATTGAACAGTCAGTACACAACTACTGCCGGTGGCCAGTCTCTAGTACTCTCAATGTTGTATAGGAGGCAGAGAAGAGAATTTAAGCAGGACCTGATTTTTATAAATATAAAATAAACCCTTCTCACTGTTCTAAGCTTTTACAGTTGTCATGCCAAATATTTCTGCCAACATTATTTTACTTCAGATAAATCATCAAATAGTGTTGACACCTTTTATGTGATAATAGCTTTCCAATACTTACACAGAATAAAACCTGACACATTACACATATTAATTACTATGACTACCCAGCAACATTAAAACCCAACACTAAGAAGCAACTTTTAGAATCTATCCATTAGCACAAACTAGCTTTAATTTTTTTTAAAATATGAATAATGTAAAAATCACTTCAGCTACTGACTTCAGCAAGACTGAAATTAAGCCGAAGTCACTTAAATCAGTAAAAACCTAAGTGAATTATAATTTGAAGCCTACTTAATGAAAGTGAGGAAGTCACTCATATTTGCTGTAATATGCAATTCCACCATTTTCATCACAAACAAAAAACTTCAGCACATGAAGCAATGAAAGAACTTCCCCACAGGCTACATGAAGAATGAGAAGCGGGCTGTTTCCCAAACAGTATTATGACTGCTCATATTGTTATCCTGCCACTTCATATCATAACTGAAAATCATTCATAAAAACACACAATTACAATAATGATGTCCCATCACTGAACATTTTGTTTACATAACCATGAGCAAATGTTTTGAATAGAAATATGTGGATGCACATATAGCTGCCCATCCCTACAGCAAAAACCCAGAAACGCTCAGAAAAACACATGGACTACACTGGATGTTCTTCTGTAAACTCAAGGTCATCCAAAACAGTTAGTGGGTTTGGACTTCTCCAAGTATTTTGAGTCATTTAAGTCAGCAAATTGTTTGTTTAACTACAACATTCAGTTAATGATCAAACAAGAAACCAGTTTTAACTGGTCACCCATGACAAAATCTCATTCCTATAGCTTACTAGCAAAGCAGTAATTATGTTTTGTAAGAAATAAGGAAGCATATTTTTCAAAGGAATTATGTATTAAAAAAAAAATAATTAACATCTCAGAAGAATGAATCAGGGCTTGCCCCGTCCAGTGAGAGAAGAAAGGTCAAAAGGAGTCAAAGGACCATTATCTGCAATTCTGAACATCTCGATGTGACCATCACATGAACCCTGTTAACCAGAACTACAGCATTTAAGTGGAAGTGAATTGATGCCAGTGCTGTCATTCATAACAGGGTATATGAAATGTCCTGAAGATAATGTGATTTTATTTAACCTAGACTGTGCTAATTACTTGGCTGGTCTTTTTTTCTTTTTTTTTTTTTTTTTTTTTTTTTTTTTTTTTCTGGTAGGGTGAAAGAAAAGGACTAAGAAAAGCTCAGCAGACTTGGAAGGAAGTGATTTCAGCAAAATATGAACAATGTATTTTGGGAAGACATTAGGAGAAATATATCAAATGCTTCAGATGATTCAGAAAGTTCAAGTAGAAGGTGTTACAGACACTTCAGATTTTAAGACACCACTGCTTTTTTTTTTGACTATAAACAGAAAACCATCAAGCTCGCAAATAAGGAAAGAAAAAAAATAAGCTGCTTATATTAATTGTGCAGATGCAATAAATTCCCTGTGTTTTCTTCTAGAAAACTCTGTCTGAAGGCTAGAACCAGTCAATAGGAAAGAGCTGACTCTGGGGATTACCCTCTGCATGAGTACATTTGAACTTACAATGAGAGTCAGCTCCTTAAAGACAGGACAGCAAGCCTAACAGGGCACTGGTACAGGCTTTTCTAAGACTCAGATGAATGACCTAGGACAAAGCTGACATGTTGGTAAATGAAATTCAAAGGCAAACTTTCCCTTTGTCCATGCTCATGACCCATCTTCATGGTACACAATGGAAAGAGATCAACTGGATCTCTTAGAAGCAGCAGCACGAAGTGGTACATCAGAGGCACAGAAATTTGTCTTCCTACAGCCTAGGCCACTGATCTGTGTTTTGAAATATTCACACTACGCAAAATTAAAATGTCAAATATTGTATGCTGACTGTATCACAATCAAAGACGAACCACAGGAAGATAAAACTCTAACAACTACTCTTAGTGGAAAAAAATAAACTAAGTGTTGGGAATATTTTACTATGCAGAGTGGAAAAAACAATTTTAAATAGTGTTATTTTCTGTGACATCTCTGAGAGGAGAACCACCTCCAGCTGAAGTACTACCTCCTCATCTCTGTTCTTCAAATAAAGCCTTCCACAGTACTAACACGGTACATGAAAGTGTGCTTACTTAGGAGCTAAAGAGCATCATTATTTTGACAGGACTGCCTACATAACAATACGCTTGTGCTAGACTACTTTGCTTAATTGAGATCTAAAGGCTGAAGTAATGAGAGAAAAAACATGAACTCCATTGTATCCACTAAAGGTGAAGTGACTGAGTGCTATGATAGACACCAATTTCTACATCTAGAAGTTTGTTAAAAAACTTTTGATCTGTGATTCCTTTCAAACAGGCTTAAGAGTAGAGCTTAAACATTTCAGTTCAAGACAGGCCTCTAGGGAGAAGCCAACACTCACCACTCTGAAATTCCTCAGGAAGAGGTAGCTTATGCCATGGCTGGATATATTTCGCAAACAAGGGGTTTTGTTACAGTATCAAAACATGAATTCAGAGACAGAGAGACTAGTTTTATTTGCTCTCATGCAATACACAACAAACCTTTATAAAAAAATCCTAATTTTTGTAAAAAAAAAATCTTCCAATCTTCCATTACAAGCTATAAACTTTGCAACTGGTTCAAGCACAAACTAGCGTCAGAAATTTACAGAAGAAATATTAATTCTTCAAAAGAATCATTACTGCCTTTTACCTTTTGAACCATGTAGGAGAGCATGCACAAAACAAAGCCACAGCCTTCTCCCTCCTGAATCACGTGGCCCTTCTTTACCACCAGTCCTTTCTTTAAAAAGGCAGGTGGTACTTAATGCCAAGGCTAAGCTAGCTGCATCCAGACAATAATAACTATTTTTATTACTTGGTATCTGAGATAAGAGGATTCTGTCATTAAAGTGTTCTCTTATGCAGTACTTATCCCTGCACTAGTATACAGGCTGAGACTGGGAAAGCTTGGAACTGATCACTTCTATTTGTTTTAATAAACTGCCCTACTTAACTCCCAAGACTGTATTGGCTTCATTCTCCAAGAGGCTTCAATTATGGTGATTAAAATATGTCATTTTTATATTACTTCTAATTGTTGTTTTTAAAGGAAGCCTTAATTTATGATGTATTTTCTAGCAAACTATACAGACACCCTATGCAAAATATAAAGATGTAAATCCCCTGTTTCTGTTCTCAATGGAATAAATAGTACTTTGAACCAAGTTTCTGTACTCTCAATGCAATGTGATGCAAAGAATCACTAGCAGTGTCTTTCTGCACGTGAAAATATCTTGACAGCTGCACTGCTTGAATGTTGCTATGTATTTACATTATTATATGTTTCCAGCAGGTTTTAAGTACATTCTCCAAATAGAATTCTTCATTTATTTGAACCCTGGCATGTGCCAGCTGAACACTGTTACGATGTACTTGAACTATGCTTTAAGGAACAACTCTTGTTTTACTGCAGGGAGCCTCGCAATGTTCTCCCCCACAGTAACTGTGCAGAACATGATCCAACCCAGAGGAATGGGAAAGTGGCAGCAGCACACCAGGAGAACTACACCTTCAGGAAAGGACAAAGGTGCAAATCTTCTGTAACAAAGTGGTCTCCTGCAGCACTGTATGACAGCACAAGTGAAAGGTGAATACAAAGATCCAAACAAGAAAACTGAAAAAGCTCCTGAATCGTCTCAGGCTGGAAGGAAGTCTGTGACAGAAGAAAAGAGGTGAGCTGGGGCAGAGGAGAGGTCTCATAACATCATATTTCGAACACCAGGAAACTCTTCCCTCCTGTGAGGGTGACCAAGCACTGGCACAGCTTGCCCAGGGCGGATGTGGAGTGTCCCTCTTAGAGATATTTAAAACATCCTGCTATATGTGTCCCTGACTGACCAGAGGGGCTGGATGAAATCATGTCCAGAGGCCCCTTCCAACTTCAGACATCTACAATTTTGTGAACTGAGGCAGAATATAGGCCAGAAGTAACGTCTGACCCAGGATTTACCTGTTACACCCACATGACAAAAAAACCTGTTTTTAAATGTCCATTATAAACCTGAAAGTGTCTTTTACATTTTGATTGCTACAGTGAGATATATACCGTATTTTACCTTACCCCAAGCAGATGACATTAAATGATCATATGAAGAAATTCTTGTTTTCAAGATAGTTGTAAATCCCTGTGTGAATTAGCTTCTCTAACTCCTGCCACATTTAGAGGCATCACATCAAATTTTAGAAACTCACTTCAGACAGAACTGAAGCACCTAAGAGAATATGAATGAAAGTAATTGGTAAATACCTTTACCTTCCAAAATATTTACTATGTGTTTATGTGGGAGCACCTTAAGAGTAATGAAAATCTTAATTTTGTTGACTTTTAATATGGTATATTTTATTCTAAGTTTTAACTGCAAGTAAGATTTATTACTTCTCCCTTTGAACAGATTTCCTTTCTATTTCAATATTTCATAACATGATACAGAAATTTTAAGTCTGACCACTGTAATTAATTTAATATTACACAGCATTACCATTTATTTTCTAAAGCCAAATAGCTAGCCACTACCATGCCAAACATAACCCATCTAACTTACTGCATATTCACAGGAATATCAAGTTTAAGAATCTATTTATCAGGAAATGTTGTTTTCTGTAGACACAGGAAACACACTTTCTTTTGCAGTAGTTATTCATCATAAAGCAAATATCGCAACCTGTTTTGCAAGCTGTTACTCTCCTACTTGAATTACATCTTTCAGCTTTCTGTAGCTGTTATTAACTTTGGCCTCTTCTTTATCTTCAATCTGAAGTTAATTCTTTGGCCAGCATGTTGCTTGCCGCTTTGAGGGATTAAATATAAGGGTTTATGAAGAAAAGGAGCTTTTCATACAATGCTATTACACCATGATAGCTTTCACATAAATTATATACTCTTGGAAAATGCACGTTAAACATACATGCTGTTCATTTAAAAAGAAATATTATCATATTGTAAAATAATAAAAAAGGATTATTTTAAAGCACTCACTAAACATATACACAATCCTATTAAAAGAAGCAGGCAATAACATACCCACACTGTCAGCGCAGCACACAGACACTGGAAATGCTGTTTGCTGTTCATATCCAGTGTACCATTATTCTTTTGAAACATATTCAAAACTGTACCTAAATTTTTACTTCTAAAGGCAATTCTCTTAAGAAAACAATAAATCTAGAAAAGAATTCTACTGTTGAAGGGTTACAAATCTGTGTTGCTGTTGTACCAGTCCTTACATTTCATCTCACTTCAGCTGCTGGAGTGAAACATTTATCCACAGACCTATTTGGAAAATCAGGACAGTAATTAAATGGTTTATGCTAACCATAATAGAGTATGTCTGTGCTAATTTCTTGGATCTGTCTAACCAGTGAATGCAGTAACAGACGAGAAATTTTGTGCATTTGTGGACATTTCCTTTCATACATACTTCAAAACAGAAACTCACAGATAATTCTAATGTGATAAAAACAGACATACTTCAATTTTTTTTGAAAGTGGAGCCATTTCATATGAACATGGTAATCCAGCTGAGTGCACAGTACCTCAGACTTTCCAGTTACAAACACCTGTGAAAATCTTAGAAAACTAAAGTACCTGTGAGGTGCTAATCACAGTTATTATATTGTATTATAATCACCTGATGACCAGGTCATCAGTTAGGAATAATGATAATATCACTCTCATTTCCCTTCCCAGTATGTCTTCTGTTCCATAAAATTGAGAATTGTGTAGGAGGCTTTAAGAGACAGCACTGCTAGCAGTTTAGCTACTGAAATAGCTCCACAGTTCAGGGAATTTTCCACAGCATTCCTCAGCATCTATCACTACCTAATACTATACACTTAAAGCCCCAAATTCTGTGTAAAAAAAAAATAAATAAAAGATGCCACCAAAGCTACATATCAGTCAATGTAACAGCAAGCCTGTCTCTGTGGAAAGCACATGTTGCACCAAGATTTTGTTTCACTGAAAGTCACGTTATATGCAAAAAAGTAAGTACCTATCCCAGCACTTCTACAAGCAGTAATCACTCAGACGTGTTTCCCTTTCCTGAAGTGCTCTGAAATACTAAAATAAAGACGGTTTCTAACTTGAGTTAATTTGCACTGGATTACAGCTGAGAGACTTAAGTAAAATATATATATATTATTAATATTACATCTGTTACAGATGGAATAAACACGGATAAGCATAATCTTTTCATTGTTTTATGGAACCACAATCCACCAGCAAGTGTACAAATCCGAGCGATATCCCTAAGTGCTGGATTTAAATTGGGGTCTTGGAGAGAGGTGAAAGATGTGCAAGAACTTAAGCACACAAAGAATCCTTAGCTGACTAAACATATAAGCTAGCTTCTGCAACTCATTTTCAGGGATAAAGCACATCTTATTTCAGTATAATCAACATAATTTCTCACTTGTTCCTGAGTTTCCAAAGGAAAAAAAAAAACCACACAAATGGGTGCAACTGGGCCCTTGGGAACCTGCAGCTCAGCACAGCAGAGTGCAGTATTCTTCCCACAAGCTCTCCATGAAAACCAGAGATGAAAGCTTTGCTGGACTAGCTGTGAATGCAAAAACCCTGACATATACTTATATATGCACTCAGCAAGAGAAATTAACTGTCAGCAGAAGCATTTTTGTTCCAGTGTAACTGTAAATACAGGGGATTCAGCACTGCAGAATTAGCAGCCTACATAACGCATACAGTCCTTCATAATTTGAAATATCCAAATACCCATAACTTACTTTTCCAGATGATACTATTACCCTTGAAAACGTTTTAAGTTTATTCCTTTAGACCTTGGCTTCAGATTAAAGAAACAAAACCTAGCAGTAGAAGCACTTCCCTTGGAAGAGTTCTAGTAGACTGGCACATTAAAAATTATGGAAGATAACAAATCGTCAGACAGAATGAAGAGTAGATGCCCTAATAGGCAGAGGTCTTTTGTACTAGTTAATACAGAATCTCTCTCCTTTCCCTACTGACCATGCAGCAATCTTCCAAACAGCTCTTCAGCTCACCTTCCATTTTAAAACATGCTGAATATGAAATCACAAAACTGCTGTTCTGCCCATCCACAAGAGATTTTATTTAGCAGAATACTTTTCACCTACTTCACAGACACAGGCCAAAGGGGAAGATGGCAAGCTGTCCGTCATTTCTATATCCCTTGTTTTCCTTTAATACTTCAGGTAAATATTTTTCAATATACTTTAGGTAAATAAATTCTGAGCATTTATTAAACATATAAGCTACAAAAAACTCACCTGTCTCCCTGATGACTTGTATATTAGAACAGTCTTTATATTGTGTATTTAAGAGGTGGTACACCACATACAGTGTGGCTGACAAGGAATGGCAGAAGTAACCAAGACATGGAACTGAATTAACAGAGTATTGTCCCATAACCTAAAAAAGTTAGCAATGCAATACACCCCAGCAATACCCACCAATTACTAGAGAATCACATAATCAATTATGTTGGAAAAGATCTCTAAAATTGTTGAGTTCAACCTGTGACCAGACACCACCCTCCAAGGTAGATCATGGCACTCAGTGCCATGTCCCATCCCTGTCTGAACACCTCCAGGAATGCTATGTCCACCACCTCCCTGGGCAGCCCATTTCAACATCTAATCAGCCTTTCTGTGAAAAAATCCCTCTTCATGCCCATCTTGAACCTCCCTGGCACAGTTTGAGGCCATGTCCTCTTGCCCTCTCGCTGGTTGCCTGGAATAAGAGGCCAATTTCCACCTGGCTACAACCTCCTTCCAAGTAGTTGCAGGGAGTAGTAAGGTCATTCCTGAGTCGCCTCCAGGCTAAACAACTTCAGCTCCCTCAGCTGGAGGAGGTAAGTCCTCAAAAGACTTACCCTTCAGACCCTCCACCAGTTCTGCTGCCCTTCTCTGGACTTGCCCCAGCTCCTCAATGTAATTCCTGAATTGAAGGGCCCAAAACTGGACACATGACTCAAGGTGTGACCTCCCCAGACCTGAGTACAGGGGAAGTAGACCCTGGAAGATGGGACAAAGACAAAGATGAAAAGGATTCTACCACTAAATGTCACAACTAGTATGAACACATGGACAAAGCCCTCCAGCATCTAGGAGAGAGGGATTTGATACTTCAGCATCTGCTCTTCAACAGGCAGCCTGCTGAAAGGTAACGGCAGGCCTTCAACTGATGGGAAATAAATGGAATAGGAAATAAATGGATCTTTCTTTTTTAACGAAATTGTTTAGTCAAGGCCTCACATATACTGTTATTTATCATGGGGGTGTGCGGGGTGTTAATTGAAAAGGGCAAATTAGGTATGAGGTTCAAAGTGAAAGCTAACAACAAGGTACTCAGTCACTTTGGTTAACCAAGCAGCATTCACACAGTACTTGTCCCTGAACAATACAGTATGAATACTGGCTCAGCCTGTATGTGAAATACAAAACTGTTTATCTAATCATGAATTTAAAATAGGCATGAAGCACTTGAAACTTACAGTGTAGCCATGAATAGTAAACAAACTCTTTATAGAAAATAGCAGCATGGGGCCTAGAGGACACTCTATGTGTTACACAAAGAGCAGATGAATTACTATTTAATTAAGCTTGCCTTGAAAGCATATCCAAAGAAGCCCTGAGCACCAGCTTCTCACACCAAAATTCTCCCTTTATAATGCTGGTTACCTACTGACAAATAGAACACTTCAAAATTTTTGGCTGACTACTAACTTCATCTAAACAACTGAAATAGGGTGATCATAGTTAATAATACTACATAGATAAACCCTTTAATAACTTGACATATTAATTTTAAAATAATTTCATAGTCTCAGATCATAAGAAAAATGTATTCTTAAGAACTTCAAACTTGAAACACTTCCCTAAGTTTTTAGACATTAGCAAATCTATATTGCACTCTTCAAAACTTAAATTCTTGTCCTTATAAATAACTAATTTAGACAAGAGTATTTTCTTTCATCTTTCTACCCCACACCTGGATCAAAAACTGTTTGTGGTTGAAGCTAAGCCTGACACTTAGCTCTCAAATGTGGTTTTGAGAGAATAAAAAAACAACAGCCAAAAAACCCCACTGAAAACAAAAAAAAAAATATCAACAAACAGCACTGACTCACATAACAATGCAAGCTGGATTTCTTTAAAAAGGAAGAAAATAACAGAACCCACTTAAGAATTTCCAGCCTGATAACACGAATACAGATACATGAAGTATCCTACACCCTGGAGAAGCTATCCAGTGGTTGGAACCCTCTTCCTCAACAGCAAACCTGAGCTCAGCCAAGAGAATAAAATGAATTAACTTTAAAACACAAATTTACATTCCCAAAATTAAAAGTCTACTAAAATATTCAATAGATTAAAATAACCTTGTGAGCAATGAAGTTTCAATTAAAATCTTAGTGTAGAAAATAAGACAGCAGTAAAATGTAAACATGACACAGCACATTAGCTAAGCCTACTCTTAATGCTGGTAGGAAATACCCAAGAGAAGTGTATTTCATACACAGCAGAAAACCTAAGGGACCTTTAACCCCAGGACAATGAACAACTTCACACAGCACAGAAGCAATGAAGACTAAATCCCATGCCTTATTCTCAGAGCTGAAACAATGGGTTTGATTCAGTACCTATGTAAAAGAGTAGCTGTGGGCTGAAGGAAGGAGGTAGAAGTATGGTGGCAATTTCCTTAATGGTCACCACGGAGAACATGCCGGCACTAGACAGCCACTTACCCATTTCCAGGAGTACATTAGCACTTTCTAGGCTTGTGCTGGGCACCCCAACCAAGCAACTGCTCTGGCCCAGAGCGTGCTCAAGTTGTTTTATAGAAATACTCAAGTAGTACGATTACGTTATAGATAACTCATTCTCACCCAGTTCCTCTGAGATAACAGGTATGTTCTAGTAAAAACTGCCTTCTCCTCAATGAACTGAGAATTAGTATGACAAAATTTACTGCACTGTACTGTTAATACTGTTAAATTTCTCTTCCATTCCTCATTGAAGTTTTCTGCTTCCAGCTTTACAGATTGTGTGCAACATGTGATTCCTTCTCCTCCACCTCACCACACCTTACTCTTGTGGGCTAAAATCCTTTAAATTATCATATTTTCTGAAGACATTCATTCAGTAAAACCAAGGGAAAAAGTATTTTACAATATATTTTTTGTGTATTCTTTCTTTTATTGGTAGGAGAAAAGTCTAGAGCATCAAGTAAATACCTTGAGGAAAAAATACAAAAAACATATTTCAATCAAAGTAATTTGCCTCCAGAACAAACTCACCTAGTTTCTCCTGGAAACTGAATTTTCAGTTAGTTCTGTTTGAACAGAAGCAAACCTGGAATTTGTTAGATAAAGGAAAAGTGGGTCAATCTAAATCTCAATTCTTCATGAAGCAGAGGATGGCTTAGTGCTGTGTGTCAGGATCATAACCAGTTTAAACTTTTCCAACTGCAGTTTCTCTGACAAGGGCTGGTAACAAGTCAACTTTTATACTTTTACTCCAACGCTCAGAAGAAAATTCTTGAAGGAACATTTAACTGACCTCACAGTGCTAACTCAGTCCACTCTAAAGTGATGAATGACCAGCTCTACAGGGCTCCACTTAGAAGAACTTTAAATAGCACAGCTGACCAGTAACACTAAAAGGTTCTTTAGTTTTGACCTACACTTTTCCTGTACAGATGCAGGGAAAGGGAGGGAGAAGGATTTTATCCTGAGGGCAGAAGAGAGATGCTGACTGAAATCTTAAATGATACTTCCACTTAAGACATCAGAGAATATACTTTTTTATGTTACTAAGAGCAATAAATATACTTACTGCATGTTTAACCTTGACTACTGAAGTTTTTCTCAAACCACCTGAGACACAAATATGGTAATACATAGGCTATATTTTTTTTTCTGGTCAGACTGCTCAAAGGTTTCCAATTTAATTAAAATTGTTGTTGATTTATTAGCAGTTCCAATTGACTCTACTCTGTACGTTGGCAGCATTGATTTTTATTTTTTTTTAAAGGTTTGGCGAGGTTTGTTTTGTGGTAGGGTTTCGTTGGGGCACCTCTGCACACAAAAACTTGGGCTATGACTACATAAAATACAAAAGTAGAAAAGGTATCTATTAAGGAAAATTGTTGACACCAAACACACTTATTACACAGGTATGCACTACGTGAACCTTCAGAAGACACTGGAACATTTTCTCACTGAATGAATAAAATGCAGCATCCACTCATTCACTTAAAAAACGCCAACAAACAAGCAAACAAAAAGCTCCACCAATCAAAAAGCATTTTCACTTGAAAACACCAACACACTCCCACAAACAAGAGAAAAGTAACCCAGAAGTTTTGGTGATGTTACTCTACCAACGTCCTGCTGGACTCCAAAGCGTCAAAGTGAATAATTGATCGACTGTGACACCACAATAGCTGCAACTACACAGCAAAAGAGAGGGAAAGATCCCTAAGGACCCAAGTGCACATCTCTGCAGTGGGAGCAGCTGTAATAAATCTAAGCTGACAAGTATTCAGAGACTGAAGCAATGTTCCATCAAATATTTTTAAAGTCAGTTCCACACAAGTCAACCCAGCTTTGCCTGGAGATTTATCAGACATTTAGCTGGTGCACGTGATCACTTGTTAAAGTGAAGAGGAAAGCAAAAGAAGTGGACAAATGAGAGATACTGGACCACAGCACAGAAAGATTTTAATGCCCAAGGATAAACTTTCACATTTCATTAAAGTTTAGAAAAATCTAAAAAACTCTTCTCATGCCTTATATTTTTGAGGTATCTTTTGCTTTCCCTGAAAGGTTTTCATTTAAGGAAAACAATTGTGTAATTATTTTCTTTATTTTCCTAAAATTAGAAATGTGTTCCAATCACATTGAATTTTTTTTTTTTTCAATTACACATATAAGTTGTTCTTTATGTCCTAACAATTGCACATTTTACATTTCCAAGGTTTTACAGAGGAGTTTGTAAAATGCTGCTGAGAAACACAGGAAAAATCAAACAGAAGTTCAATATTTGATTTTAATGGACTTCTGAAAACAGTACAAAAAAAGTAAGACATCATTCATTCATTCATTATCAATTTACCAATATCCTTCACAGCTTAAGCAAAAGAGGAAGAGCAGTCACGGAGTCCCTGTTCTAGAACCACCATCCCCAGTAACAGACTAAGTCCTTTAAATACTGGGAATTCTTCAAAACCCCTATCAAAAGGGACAATTTGCCAAATCCTGATGTCAGCAAAAAACTCCAACATTTGGCAGCAAAAATAGATACATCACATATCCAGCTATGACAGGTTGACTCTATCCTTCTTCCATCTATACCTCCAGGAGAAAAGTGAGCAGCCCTCAAATGCTGAAACTCAACACAGTTCAAATGTAGACACGGTTAACCAAACTCTGCTAAGATCAAACCTTCCCAAAATACAGAAATAGAGAAAATTATAAAGCAGGGAGCGAAAGAAAAAGATGGTGCAGGGGGCAGAGTGATATCCAAAGCAATAGGAAAAAACAATCAGCTAAAGGTCATGAAATAAGATGAAAAGGCAGAATGCTGTACCATTTGACAAAGACCCTTCAGGGATAGAGGAGCTGACAATCAGACATTCCCCAGCATGAGCCCTGGCTCCGTCCTTCTTCTGTGTGCTGGTCTGGCTAACAACACACAGTGCAGGCATGACCCTTTTCATAGTGTCAATGGTAATTTTGGGGGGTTTGGTTTCATACAAGTGAAATGTAAAAATGTTGTGCAAAGTCTTCAGTGGTATTCCAGACTGGAACAGACTGTCTGCTCCCCAGAGGTTCATGTCTGCAAAATTTAGTGGATCTGAGTCAACTGGCTCAGGGATCCAGGAGTCTGAAGGTATTTCTACAAAGTTTCTGAATCTCACTGCCAGCAGGAAATTCTTTGACTGTTTGATTTATTTACACCCATAACATTTTCATATCCAAGTTTGATGACAGCCATCTTCTGACAATGAGGTTTATGGAGCGAACATAGATGGATAAACTGTCACACAAACTGACATCCACAGTTTTACTCATCTGATGATGGAAGCTGGCACCAGCTCATCTGTGTGAATGAGAGAAGACAGCACAGGGTGGAGATGTATCGTGAGGGGCTGTTGAAGTCCCTGAACACAAACACAAGGAGTTCATAATTGATGAGGTAAAGATGTAAGAGCCAGATGGATTTCTATCACCAGGTCTTTTTTCATCCTCATTTATGTTCTCTTCTGTTGAAGTCTGCGGGAGTTGCTGGTGTCAGTGATGCAGTGCTACCCTACCTAATGCCCATCGTGGCCAAAATGCACCACTGCACCTCCTACTGCAAACCCTACGTCCCAAGAAAGGACATGCAATTCTAACTCTGCTAAACCAACACTAACGCAGTTCATAAAGAAACAAAGACTACAGCAAGATGACCAATTCTGAGTATCAATCTTTTTTTTTTTTTTTTTTCATTTAAAGCTTTTGATTAACTTTAAAATTACTCAAGTGAATAGTTTCAGAATTTTTAAATTCACAGGTATGCATTTTTACAGACCAACATCTATCAACTGCAACTGATCAAACCTAATTATCATAGAATGGTTTGAATTATGAGGGACCTTAAAGATGATCTCATTCCAACCCCCTTGCCATAGGCAGCGACATCCTCGTTAGACCAGATTGCTCAGGGATCCAATAAGCCTCACCCTGAACACTTCCAGGAATGGGGCATCCACAATTTTTCTTGGCAGCATGCTCCAGTGCCTCACCACCTACGGAGTAAAGAATTTTTCTGATTTCTTACTTATATCCAGTCTAATACTACACTCTTTCAATTCAAAACCATTATCCCTTGTCCTATTTTCCAAGACAATTATATATCATTACTAATTTGATATCTTTGTTAGTCCAAACTCTCCAGAGCTACTGTATTATTTACTAGTCTGTGTAGATATTAACATGCAAAGTTTTTTCATCAAGATACAGAATTACATGCATTTTAATTCAAGTTATGGAGGGTTCAGGAACAGATAAAGAAAAAGCAAAGACCACCCCCTTCATTGCTGCTTTACAGGAGCCCAGTATTGAAAGTGGTGCTGCCACCGTGCAGCTGCAGCACTGTATCTGAAGAGGATTCCCAACGGATTGAACTGCAAAAATACCAATGAAACCATTCACTGTCTCTCAGCTCTCTAAAAGCCATTATTTAAGATACTAATTTACAACCTCTCTATAATGAGGAGTCAACAGTAACTGTATAAGCTAATTCATCCCATACTAAGGAAGGCAGCCAAGAAAAATCAGATGTGTGACCCTACAAGAAGTCTCTTGCCACTATCAACTGGAAAAGCTAAAACAACTAAAATTACACAAGTTGATCATACAAGTTGTATGATCTCAACACATAAAGTCAAAAGAAATGATTCAATCCCCTTGCTCTTTTGACTGAGTTGGGGTGCTTGATTTTATGTTAACTGAAGAACCTACTTTCCATGATCTGCTCTAACTAAAAATAGAAGACAGTGCTTCAAAAGAAGCAAAGAGCAGACAATGAAATTAATTTAAGAATTAGTTTTAGCTCTTTGTCATACTTGAAAAAACTATGACAAATCAAGGTTGCTGTCATTCACAGAAACACTATAAAAATAACATAATAGAGTGGCCAAAATTAATTTTAAAAGAAGAAATACATATAGATAATTCTTCTCTTTTTCTTTAGTCCCTTTTACAAAGGCTGAGAGGCAACATGGACATTGCCTACTCCAGCTATTGCAAAGCAGAGAAAGAGCTGTAATAAATTTTGCAATTGTTCTAGAGAGGTTAGAGGATTGAGTCCTTATCTTAAACACCAACATGATTAATTTGATTCAATGGGACTACTCGCATTAGCAAAAACATTTGTATATATGCCTGTTTGCAGAGTAAGACCTAAAGCAATTTTGTTCTCCTTGAGGTTCTTTCATGCAGAGGCCTTTTATTTTCCATATAAGACACTCATATTTTATACATGGCAGCTTGGAGAGCGCCACTTTCATCAACCTCGGCACCCTTCTTAAATCCTGTAATGCACTGAAGCTCGTCTAGGAATATGGCAAGTCTGTATTCTGCACTTGAAATAAAGGAGGAAGTTGTTTGAAAACACAGCTGAGAGGACTGAAATAAAATG
This sequence comes from Parus major, assembly GCF_001522545.3. Lineage (NCBI taxonomy): Eukaryota > Metazoa > Chordata > Aves > Passeriformes > Paridae > Parus > Parus major. The sequence continues at coordinate 101,053,370 of NC_031769.1, forward strand.
TATCATTTGGTGAAAAAACAGAAACACACAAGATCCATGCATCTTTTATGGTTTTATATCACATGACAATGCTTGCAAAGTACACATATATAGTGTGAGCTGGACTCAGATAATTTAGGATTAAAATCTGAATAAAAATAAGTAAAATAATTATCTGAATAAGCAAACATTAATAGGAAGTAATTTCCTTCATTTTCACTTCTCTGGATAATTATACCTGTGGGCTATTATGAATAATTTATGAGATAGCATTCGGTTTACATGTAGCCCTGAAAGTCTATGCATTTATAATATGATCATTCCAAATCATTCTTGGGCAAGCCATGCCTGGTAAGTGACTTCTGCACAAACAGTCTTTCAGCCTTAGGATACTTCAGGCTTCCCTTAACTGAGCAGTGCACTCCACTAAGAAAAAGAAGAAGGAAAAAAAAAAAAAGTATTCTTAGTTTATTTAAATCTCTCTCCCGCAAGTGGCATTCAATAATTCATTAAAATCTTGTAACTCCAAACTTCCCTTAAGCTTTGCGAAATATTGACTAACTACTTTATATATTGATCTTCACAGTGATTAAATTTTTAAGGCACTTGAGACTAAATTCTGGTAAGGGCAAGATCCTCTTTTTCCCAGCAGCATACAAATTATGTTGTGCAGCCCAAGCCCAAACCATTCTGAGCACCCTGCTCTAGTTTTAGAAGTACATCATTGTTTCAAGAACAAAAAACCCAACTCATAATTCCAGCATAATATTTTCTGACACAGTGAAATATGTATGGGGACCATTTAAAACCATTATATAGCATTCTATTGAAAATCCTATTGGCCAAGAAATAGTTCATTGTACACTTACTAAAAAAAGCCCAAGAATATGCAAAAAGCCTTCCTTTTTATTTTTTTGGCTACAGTGAATTTTAGTCTTGACCAAAAATGAAAAAAGCACTTGCACGAATACAATAGGACTACACATTCTTTCCTCTCAAGATCACTGTGCAGATTTGTAAACACACAGTACTTTGTCTTCCAGCATAAGTAAACTATATTTAATGATTAGAGGACTACTGTATGAAGAGATAAAAGAACAAAAGACATTCTGCAAAACACAATTCAGTCTTTATGCATAAATTAGCCATTCACAATGCTGGCGCCTTGTAACAAATTTTGGCCTTTAAAGTAAAATTTTTATAGCTTTCTTTGTTTCCAACACATTTGTTGTTTTTTATAGCACATTCTACTCTTTCCTTTTCAAGATGCAATGGAAATAATAACCCAACAACAGAAACTGAGTATTTCAAATCCTCTAAGTTTATTTATGAATTCTTCTCTGCCTAAACTGTGTATCTCCAAAATACACAAATTGTGTTCCTGTACCCTTTAAATTCAGAGATTAGAGTTTGTTGTTTTATCCATGTTTCACTTGTAACTCTGAACCTATCTTTAAAGTACACTATAATACTCCTTAAAAATTTAAAAAAAAAAACCAAAAAAAAAAGAAAAAAAGAACCCTGTTCCTGACAATCATCCAAAGCACTGACATAGCTCCCTCTTCCACCCACTACATTTTGCTAATTATATCTCAACAGCTCAGCTCTCTCAAGACAGCAAGGGAAGCAGATGACACTGTCAGTATGCCAGGCAAAAGAGTTAGGGGAAAGAGAAGATAAGCAACCAAGGGAACCCCATGAGGGAGGAGAATCGAGAGATGCTGAATTTTGTAGCAACTACCAAAACCCAGTTCAATTGTATGTAAAGATGACATGTGCTTCAATCCTGCTCTGCAGTCGTATGCCAAGAACTACCATGTGTATTCCTTCTGCGAAGAAATAGGGTGGTTTGGACACAAATTTGGCATCAAAGATGTGAGAAGAAAAAATGCCAGTTCAAAATAACACAGAAAAAAAGACTCAGAAGTCTCCTCTTAAAATAACTTCCCTTGTATTTAACATCCTCCATCTCCTGCTACCACATACTTTGCTTCTTTCCAACAAAAACATGACCTTTTGAGCTTGGACTTCTGTATCTCTCATACCTTCTCTTTTCAAGATCTTCCACTAGCACTAAGTATCTTGTCTACCTCCATCCAGGACCCACTTTCAATCTCGTAGCAGTTTAAATTTCTGAGCACATACCAAAAACAGTGATTTTTATAAGCAGTTGGCACTACATCAGTAATAAAACTCAGTAACCCTTAGCCCTGCCTGCAAAGGGCATTGAGCAATATCTACCCTACTTGGAAGCTGTTGATATATTTGAGAAGTACATCAACTTCCTTTTTGAAAAAGTAAAGGTCACCAGCCAGAAAACATGACTCCAGATGTCCTTTCTTGACTTTATTGTTTTCCATTTTGCTGCAAGAGTGATTACACATAAAATTTTCCTTCCATAATATACATTGTATCATATCCAAGCATGTGCTTAAGTTACTTGTAATGCTGAAGCACGCTATCTAGTTTCATAATCAAAGCCGTGGTATCCCCTTCATCGTAAGTGAAACAAACATTCAAGATTCTAAATATAGAGACTCACTCAAGGAAGTCAAGGGGGAATAGCAGCAGAGCTACACAGCAGTTACCTGTGATAGAAATGAGGAAAAATTAATTTTGAATGGGGGGAAAAGCCACAAAACCTAACTTTCTGCTTAGGTTCTGAATCAGCTATGCAGGCATATGCACCCACATAAGCTATGCACCCATCTTTCCCTGGTATCTATTGTCAATGCCACACTGGAAGAAGAACCTCCTCACTATCAGTTCACACCTGTAGTAGCTAGAACAAATTTCTGTGGGGCAGACATCCCTTACTTTGGGGCAGCATCTTACTTGAAATGCATGAGATGGAGAAAGAGCAGTGCTGTTCCATGCAGTGATTCTCGCGGCAGTATACCTTTCATATCCTTCTAGCAGAAAGGGCATGTCAAGAGGAGAAATGGTAAGACCAAAAAAACACCATGTTCAACCGTATCTTAGTAAATGCCAGGATAAAAAGAGCATTAAAAGCAAAGATGATTCAGGGAAATTTGGCTTAACTTGAAATGAATGCTTGTAGTGTTATATAGTTATAAAAAAAACCCAAATGCAATTCGGCATCTTCCTCTATCGTCTTGTACTTGCAGCTGAAATGAAAAAAGTAATACTTGATGTCAAGTATTTTCTATTTTATAGGACACAGATGGCCCCAAACAGTGTGCAAGTTCTTACAGAAATACTGATTTTTCATTCTTACTGAATAAGTGGACCTTCAAGAAATTCGTCAATCTTAAAACCTACATGGCTACTTCACACGAAAAACTCCAGTAAACTGGGTCATCATTTGATATTATATTTTCCCCCTGAAAAAAGTATTGTGCAGTCTCCAGCTACCTATGCTAGAAATCATAAGGAAGCAGGGCAATATCAGAAAGCACAGAGGTCCTCTGAGTCCTGAAGATCCAGTTAAGTGCCAGTCACTGGCTGAGCATACTAAGGAAAGACAAGTCAGCTCCTGAAATGAGCCACAAACAGGCAGCAAAAGTCAGCAGGTTTTTGGACTTGAAGCATGGTAACACTGAGCAAAAATAAGATGAAGGCCACTTTAATGTTCGCATGTAACCTTTGTCTTCCAAATAGGGAACTATTTAAGAAGGCAGTTACAGGGTAAATCAATTTAGCAAGCTTTTGGAAACTGAAGACTTCACAGAAGTTTTATTTGCGTGGGGTACTGAGATTCATGTGCATACAGAAAAATACTGTACTTCAAACTTTCTTGGGAGTATAAACCAACATAAATTTTTGCCCCCTCCTTAAGAATTCAGAATTACGATTTTGACAGGGACTGGTTTTGCTTCCTTGTTCACGTATTTTTCATTAAAGAGGGCAGTTTTGTAAATCTCTATATTCCCAAAGTTAAACACAAATGCCCAAGTGCAAGAGAATCATGCTTGTCTGACTGAAGCATCTATGATTAAGCAAATATAATATCCTGCCCTCGTTTCTACATCTAAGGATAAGCATTATCCTCTGCCTTGAAGCAGAGGGAAAAACAGCTAGTAGACAAGAAAACATTTTTAATTCACGCTTTTAAGGAAGTAAAGAATAAATGCTTAAGGAAGGATATATTTTAAACCAAAAGACAGTCAACACAAAAAAGGTTTGGCACATTTATGGCATGCAGTATTTTGCTACATAAACACTCAGAACTAAAGGAAGTAATTTACCAAAAGAAATCCAGATTTTCCACATAGGAACCTGGTGCTGTAACATCACATTTGAAGTCTAAATCCTATCATGCACTCCTCCTCAGAGTACAAATGTCTGGAATAATACAATCTGAAATAAGTAATTATTTTAATGCAATAAGAAATATTATCTGCAAAACTCTTGCTAGGCACCCTGTACTTTAAATGGTCTATTAAAAAGGAAAGCTGGCTTATCTAGAAATCAGTCTTTCAAATTAATACCTTTTATGTTCTAAATAATGTATTGTAGCTAAGTAGCAGAGAAATTGGAAAATTTATGAGTAACATTATAGATGATTATAAAAAATTACCCTTTCCTTTTTTTCTTGAAGGAATCTGGCATACTATTTTTTTTTTTTTTTTAAACTCTCAGTAAAGCATCTGCAATGCTCACGGTATTCCTATATACTTTACAACTAACAGCTTTTCTGCATTAATACTAAACATGCAGTAGCATAATCCTTTTGGGAACATACATGATTTTACATGTAGTCTCTATCTGTACAAAAAAGGATGGAGAACCAAATCTGTCACAGTGGTCAGGAGAGTATCATAACTCAGTGTCATGAGTTTCTCAGTGTAGTAACAGATTTTATGAGAATTTTATAGAACAGCAGATTATAGATAAATGAAAGATATACAAGCCTGTAATATCTACACAAAGCCCAAACCTTTCTGTGTCTTCACAATTTGTCCCATGGCAGCTCAATGTGCAAAAGGATTAAACAGCATAAAGACACTTGAGAATGAAGATCTAGCCAGACTGATATATTTTGGCACTTGTGTATACAACACAATCTTTTAATTGTGTTGTATACATAGGAAGAAGAATGGTATCTTCAGGGGAAAAAAAAAAAAAAAAAAGGGAAAAAAAACCCCAACCAAGCAATAAACCAAGACCAAAAAACCCTAAAAACCCAAAACCAAGGAGCGAGCTTAAGTTTTTCTCACACTATTTCTTAAGATGCACCCCTGTTAGAGTCAGGAGGGCTACAATGAAAGAAGGCAAGAGGGCACACATTTTTGTCCTGTAAAGCCAATATAGTCCTTCATGACCCTTGAGTAAATGAGCCTGCGTTGCCAAGTTCTTCAGCAATCCAAGTCCACAGTGGATGAGCTTCTTCTTTTACTTCCTATTATTTTCAACAATACAAATCAATACAAAAGCTTATTTTATGACTCAGCAGGCTACAGATTGTCTGGTTTTCAGCTTGCAGATGGACCCCCTCAGCTTAAATAAACCTCTAAAACTTGATTTAAATTTCTCTGAACTGCATCAAAAAAGTGCACTACCACAGCTCCATAAATTGTTCTACACCACACACTGAAGCATCTGCAGGGAGAAGAACAACACCGGAAGTCTCATTTTCTTTTAATTCACCCTTATCACTGCCATTTGTACCTTCAGTGGGTATGAGTATACAAAAATTATTTCCTATTCCAAGGAACTATTTTCTTTCCCTTTTCCAATTATGACTTACAACAATACACCCATACTCAAAGCATTAGATAGACTACTTGACTGTAGATTTCTAATGGGTTTAGGATTTTTGATAGCTATACTGTGATCGTAGTAAACTCAGAAAATAATTACAGAGAGCAATAAATTAAACACCTCCACATTTTTGGGTATTGATGCTTCATTAAAAAACAAGGAGCCACCCACAAAAACAAAACAAACTAAGCAAAACCAACCAAAGCCCCAACACTTTATCCTGAATGATAGTTACATAAGGTCAACATCAATTAAATCAAAAGCGCTCCTTTCATGATCCAGCTGTTGAGCCTCCCATATAATGTTGGTAGAATATACAGCATATGAGTAGTGGAGCTTGTATTTGTATTCTGTCATTCTCTATTAGTGTTGTGTACAGAAAACAAGACCCAAACAGTTAGTGATGAGTGAGGTGAAGAAGGGAAATGAAAATGTCAAATGCAGGAAAAAACTGTTAAATGGCACCAAGTGCCTGGGTGAGGTGTTTGTCTATCCATGTGCTGCTTGTCTTTCTCAATCTATCATCAGAAAGGACAAGGAACCTCAGGAGGAATGAATGTCCTAAGTCAGAAGGATGGAGTGGGCTACATCCCTGACTGCCTCAGGCAATAGCATGCTTGCCCTAAACTGTCAGTTTATGGTCTTCACTGCAATCTGCCTCCTGTCAATGTAAAATTCAGAAATTGA